>NC_083483.1:1910455-1982955 GCF_030014155.1 Tachysurus vachellii | reverse complement strand
CCTGTTCAGATGCGACTCCATTGGCCATCCCTAGAGAGACGTGTGCTTCCTCATCTTCGTCCGAGTCGATGTGCAGCATGGTGTTGAGCCGCGTGTCAGTGGGGAAGCTGGAACGCAGTTTGGGTGACGCCGCTCCAAGGGGTCGCTCTCCAGGACCATGTGGAGCCTCAATGGTGTCGAGATAATCATTGAGAGATGTCTGCCTCTGGGTGTGTCCTAAATCGATGACTACTTCCCTAACATTGCGTTCTTCATCGGGTTCCGACGGACCGTCGTCAGTCCTAAAGGCCTCGTTATGGATAGAACCCTCAGAGCAGGTTGGAGATGCAGTTCTGGGGATGCGGACAGATGGAGGGACCACGTCCTCGTCATCAGAGGGGCTGCCCGGGTCTCCGTTCACAGAAGAGGCCCCCAGGAGGGAGCCCATAATATCTGATCAAGCGATAATAAATACATTAGCAATGATGTACGTCTAGTAACCTGCTTACACACATTATACACTCCCACTCCTGCTATTCCTACATGATTTGCTCTCCTTATTCACTGCCACATGTTTGTCCCCACATTTATTCAGTCACACTCTTCCACCTACACACCTACACACACACCTACACACACACACACACACACACACACACACACACACACTCAATCCCAAACCTACATTTGCCTCCGTTCCCTGACATTCTGTCCCAGATAAAGATTCTTCCTCTCTTACGTTCTGTTACTCATTCAGTTTGACATAAATATTCCCTATGTGTTTAGCCCCATTAACACTGTTCCAGTCATTATGCTCTATATGTTTAATGTTAATGCTTCAGCCCCGTTGCTTTAGCCTCTCTCTCGCTCAGCAGCACTGCTTCACTTCTTCTTAAACAAATTCTTTCACACCCATTGGGTCATTTCTCACTTGTTTACGTTATTTATTTCGCCCCACTGTTCCACACCCAATGGTTCAGCCCCGTTCATGGACTCCCACTGGTTCAGCCCCACCCCCACCCCACCCCCCCATTGGATTAACCCTTTTAGTTGACTCCTATTGGTTCAGCTGCTCTTGCTCACTCCTACTCACCCTCGTGTCCAGTAGATGTGATCTCCACCCTGAACTGAAGCTGACCACTTACATGGTCCGTGGGCAAACGGCGACACAAAGTATAGCTTACAGGCTGATCCCTGGTCAAACACACACACACACACACACACACACACACAAACACACACACACACATAAACACACACACACAAACACACACACACACACACATAAACACACACACACATAAACACACACACACAAACACACACACACATAAACACACACACACATAAACACACACACACACACACAAACACACACACACACATAAACACACACACACACACATAAACACACACACACAAACACACAAACACACACACACACAAACACACACACAAACACACACACAAACACACACACAAACACACACACACAAACACACACACACACACACATAAACACACACACACAAACACACACACACAAACACACACACACACACATAAACACACACACACAAACACACACACACAAACACACATACACACACACACATACACACACACACACAAACAAACACACACACAAACACAAACACACACACATGCACACACAAACACACACACAAACACACACACACACAAACATACACACAAACACACACACACAAACACACATACATACACACACAAACACACACAAACAAACACACACACACACACAAACACACATACATACATACACACACACAAACATGGCAACAACGCAATATTAATATACAAAAAAATAAACATTGGAATCTACAAATCTTCTTAAAGATAATATATTTGTAGTCAGTGCTCTGTGACGAACCCCGCCGCATGTCTCTCCAGAAGTCTCTGCACAGGTATGGTCAGCTGACCCAAAAAGCGCTTGATGATTGGCCGACTCTTAGCAAATTTGTCCTTCACCTCGATCTCCAGAACATCTGTCATGAGTGCGACGAAGGTGTATTTCTACAAGAGGACAGACAATGTTATAAAGATATAAACGGCGGTATATTTACGCATACACAACTACAGGAATCTGGAAGAGCATTAAAACTCAAACTAATCCGTCTCTGATACAGCTTTTAGATTAGACAGCCATTAATACTAATTTCTTTATTTATTTTTAAAGTATGCAAAAGCAGACATGTACTTTTAACAACGTACATTTTAACCTGTTCTCATTTAATGTGCGTTACATATAATGCACTAGGTAGTAGTGTTAATTTCGTCACCTATTTTTAATTTAGTCTTAGTCTTGTGCCAAATGTCCTTGTTAGTTTTAGTCATATTTAGTCGTTCACGTATCTTTTTTTGTTAGTCAAGTTTTAGTCGACTAAAAGTCTCGTCATTTTAGTCTAGTTTTAGTCAAAAGAAAACTCAAGGTATCTTAGTCAAGTTTTAGTCGACTAAAAGTCTTTTAATTTTAGTCTAGTTTTAGTCAAAAAATTGTAGTCTTTTTTTAAAATAACACATTATTACTGAGATTATTACTGACAAACATTTCAGTAAAAAAAGTGTTTCACATCTGTTTCACTCGAACTTGACCGCACATCACATTTTTTACTTTATTGTTACTGCTTTTAATCGTAATGCAAAGACCGGTCATTGGGACATAAGCTGTCATGTACAATAAAAGAGCCTGTGCAGAGACAGGAAATATAATTTAACACAAAAAGACTAGACCAGGGGTGGACTTGTGCTCGGACAAATTCTTTCTACTCACACACTAAACAGCGCGAAGCCGCGAACTCGTTGTCAATATTTTAAAGGCGTAACAGCTGATGAAAAAGCAGAGACAATTGTAGACGAAAATGAAGAGAGATTTTATCTTAGTTTTTATTTTATACAAAACATTTTCGTCTCGTCTTTTTTCGTCAACAATAACGCATGTTAATTTAGTCTTAGTCAGCGTTTTTGGACAGTGGTGCAGTTTCGTCATCGTCTCGTCTTAGTCATGAAAAAAAAAGGTTGTTGACGAACATATTTCGTCTCGTCTAACGAAATTAACACTACTAGGTAGAGTGTACAAGATAACTGTTATACCATAAGCCAAGTGTTCAGTCTGCACATGCACATCTGCACATGCACAATGCACTGTATATGTGTACTGGTGTGTGTTTGTGTGTGTGTGAGACCTCTCCATGCCACACAGGGTTGGTGGTGTTAGAGATGATGGAGGCTCGTCTCTCTTGGCCGTGGTGTGTGAAGGCAGGAAAGCCGCTGCGTTTTCCAGGCTGGATGCTCATCTTCAGATACGGGTCCGGATTAAAGAACATTCCTTTCTTAAGGCCCTGAGCTCTGATGTCTTTAAAACACACAGACACACACATTATCAAAGCTGAACATGAGGTGAAGCAAATTTTGTAAATTAAATTTGAATATATAAAACACATCAGAAACATTGGCTAAAATAGTCTTATTATTATAGATTATTATTATTATTTATAATGTACATCTTTTTTTTTTTTTAATATTTGTCACAAACAATGTTAAAACAAAAAGTTTATATACCATGTATTATATCATTTAAAGGTGAGGTCTCCGTTGTTTGAGAAATGCTTCAGAAAACTGCGTCGGGACGACAAACAAAACAAAAACAAAACAAATGTGTAGCCAATGAGCAGAAAGGGGCGTGTCTTGTCGATATGGGCAGAGAGAGTGTTCAGTGCGCATGTGTGACATTAGCAGAAAGCGGTTTTAACATTGACATGGAGGATAAAAACAAAGAAAGAAAGCGAAGAAAGGATTACGATAAGGTAAGAAGTAGGACGTGTTAATATAGGATCAGCTTTCCAGCGCTGGAGAGAACTGAACGTCTTCAGCGTGAAACGGAGCTAAACCTTTCACGGTACAACACACAGTACTACAAAAACACATTTGTATTACTGTAGTATTACTTATTGTGTTCATTTATTGATAAAAATATCCCCTCGGTCAGCTGCCCCAACAGGTTCCGCCATAATATTTGTCTGGGTTATACTTGGGATATACTTGTCTGGTGTATGTGTGGGCGGAGCTATCAAAACAGGGGTGGGACCCATTTGGGTTAGGGGCGTGTTTGTTTTGGTGATTTCAAATGTCAACAATGGCTTTCAAACAACGGAGACCCCACCTTTAAATCTGCAAGTAATCACACGTTTGCTTTTAACTTGTATTGACACTCTTTGTCCACAGGGAGGCAGTGCAGACATGCAGGCCGCATGTGGAGGTGTAAATGTGCAAGCTTTTACACAAAAAATATTCTTTTTATTTATTAATTCCTGGTTCTAGCTACCTGATAAGGTGAAGCTGACGAGTTTCCGGCAATGCTCAGCCACAGACTGGCCATCCACTTGTCCTCCTGTTCCAGCCTACATCAAGGAGAGAGGAAGGGAGGGAGAGGGAGAAAGAAAGAAAGGAAGAATCTAAACACACAGCTACACCCTTTCTTGTTTTTTTCCCCATCCATGATGGAGAGTTGACCCATAGAAATCGCCCTTCACGCTGAAAGACGGACTACACTAAGCTCGGGCCATCTGGACACACGGTATAATAAATCACAGCAGCCTGGCTGTTCGCCAACGTAACACAATTCACAGGATTAGTGCGCAGACGTTTCATATAAAATGAATTTGTGCCAGTTGCTTGTAAGGCACACGGGTATAGATGAGGAGAGAGAGGAAGAGGGAGGAAGGAGATGGTTACAGTTCATTTAGTGCATGCTCCTAAATTATTTAACAGTGCACTTGCACATTTATACGACTCACGGACTCCATATTTGTGCAAAAGCTGCATGAAAGTGCGTAACTGCACAAAAATATTATGCGTCTCTTTTTAATTAGAATAAAATAGAAGCCTTTCTTTGTCACGTGTCCATTACAGCACAGTGAAATTCTTTCTTCCCAAATTAAAGCAAAGGGTCAGTGACCTTGGAGCAGTTAGGGTTAAGGGCCTCACTCAGGGGCCCAACAACGGCAGCTTGGCAGTGCTGGGGCATAAACAAGCCTCCAATCAACAACCCAGAGGCGTGTCCTATGTATCTGTCAGTAAAGGAGGCGTGTCCTATGTATCTGTCAGTAAAGGAGGCGTGTCCTATGTATCTGTCAGTCCTAATGAAGGAGGCGTGTCCTATGTATCTGTCAGTCCTAATGAAGGAGGCGTGTCCTATGTATCTGTCAGTCCTAATGAAGGAGGCGTGTCCTATGTATCAGTCAGTCCTAATGAAGGAGGCGTGTCCTATGTATCTGTCAGTCCTAATGAAGGAGGCGTGTCCTATGTATCTGTCAGTCCTAATGAAGGAGGCGTGTCCTATGTATCAGTCAGTCCTAATGAAGGAGGCGTGTCCTATGTATCAGTCAGTCCTAATGAAGGAGGCGTGTCCTATGTATCAGTCAGTCCTAATGAAGGAGGCGTGTCCTATGTATCTGTCAGTCCTAATGAAGGAGGCGTGTCCTATGTATCAGTCAGTCCTAATGAAGGAGGCGTGTCCTATGTATCAGTCAGTCCTAATGAAGGAGGCGTGTCCTATGTATCAGTCAGTCCTAATGAAGGAGGCGTGTCCTATGTATCAGTCAGTCCTAATGAAGGAGGCGTGTCCTATGTATCAGTCAGTCCTAATGAAGGAGGCGTGTCCTATGTATCTGTCAGTCCTAATGAAGGAGGCGTGTCCTATGTATCTGTCAGTCCTAATGAAGGAGGCGTGTCCTATGTATCAGTCAGTCCTAATGAAGGAGGCGTGTCCTATGTATCAGTCAGTCCTAATGAAGGAGGCGTGTCCTATGTATCTGTCAGTCCTAATGAAGGAGGCGTGTCCTATGTATCAGTCAGTCCTAATGAAGGAGGCGTGTCCTATGTATCACTCAGTCCTAATGAAGGAGGCGTGTCCTATGTATCTGTCAGTCCTAATGAAGGAGGCGTGTCCTATGTATCTGTCAGTCCTAATGAAGGAGGCGTGTCCTATGTATCAGTCAGTCCTAATGAAGGAGGCGTGTCCTATGTATCTGTCAGTCCTAATGAAGGAGGCGTGTCCTATGTATCAGTCAGTCCTAATGAAGGAGGCGTGTCCTATGTATCTGTCAGTCCTAATGAAGGAGGCGTGTCCTATGTATCTGTCAGTCCTAATGAAGGAGGCGTGTCCTATGTATCAGTCAGTCCTAATGAAGGAGGCGTGTCCTATGTATCTGTCAGTCCTAATGAAGGAGGCGTGTCCTATGTATCAGTCAGTCCTAATGAAGGAGGCGTGTCCTATGTATCACTCAGTCCTAATGAAGGAGGCGTGTCCTATGTATCTGTCAGTCCTAATGAAGGAGGCGTGTCCTATGTATCTGTCAGTCCTAATGAAGGAGGCGTGTCCTATGTATCTGTCAGTCCTAATGAAGGAGGCGTGTCCTATGTATCTGTCAGTCCTAATGAAGGAGGCGTGTCCTATGTATCTGTCAGTCCTAATGAAGGAGGCGTGTCCTATGTATCTGTCAGTCCTAATGAAGGAGGCGTGTCCTATGTATCAGTCAGTCCTAATGAAGGAGGCGTGTCTTTTGTATCTGTCAGTCCTAATGAAGGAGGCGTGTCCTATGTATCAGTCAGTCCTAATGAAGGAGGCGTGTCCTATGTATCTGTCAGTCCTAATGAAGGAGGCGTGTCCTATGTATCAGTCAGTCCTAATGAAGGAGGCGTGTCTTTTGTATCTGTCAGTCCTAATGAAGGAGGCGTGTCCTATGTATCAGTCAGTCCTAATGAAGGAGGCGTGTCCTATGTATCTGTCAGTCCTAATGAAGGAGGCGTGTCCTATGTATCTGTCAGTCCTAATGAAGGAGGCGTGTCCTATGTATCAGTCAGTCCTAATGAAGGAGGCGTGTCCTATGTATCTGTCAGTCCTAATGAAGGAGGCGTGTCCTATGTATCTGTCAGTCCTAATGAAGGAGGCGTGTCCTATGTATCAGTCAGTCCTAATGAAGGAGGCGTGTCCTATGTATCAGTCAGTCCTAATGAAGGAGGCGTGTCCTATGTATCTGTCAGTCCTAATGAAGGAGGCGTGTCCTATGTATCTGTCAGTCCTAATGAAGGAGGCGTGTCCTATGTATCTGTCAGTCCTAATGAAGGAGGCGTGTCCTATGTATCTGTCAGTCCTAATGAAGGAGGCGTGTCCTATGTATCAATTCTACTGAAGTGTTTCTTTGTATTTGTCAGTTCTAATAAAGGTGTTGTCTCTGTACCTGTCCGTTTGAGCGAAGGAGGCGTGTCTTTTGTATCTGTCAGTCCTAGTGAAGTAGGCGTGGTCTCAACAAACCACAATACATCAAATATTCAAATAATCTAATTAACCAGCTTGAACACTGTGTGTGTGTGTGTGTGTGTGTGTGTGTGTGTGTGTGTGAAAAAACTTTTCTCCAGTTGTGTGTACGTCTCTCTTAAGTGCACATCTAAGTGTTTCAGGGGCAGGGGGCAGGAGCTGGAGAATTCTCGGCATGCCAGTGAACCTTATACGGTCTCTGTGGAACTGGCCAACACTCTCCACATCATACACATGCAACATTATGCTCTGAGCTCCTTAAAGTGCTCAACTAAAGCATCCATGAAGACAAATAATCCTAGTATGTATGATGTATAAAAGATAAACCGTTTTTTGCCTAGTATGGTTCGAGGCTTGATTTGGGAAACAGATTTTTCTCAGCCTAGTAGAAGATGGTGAAACATTCTTTACAACCACCGTGTGGGTAAGATCTGAGAAGGTTCTAACACTTTTGCATCATATACTCATCGTCACCTAAGGGGATGTTCCTGGCTCTGGAAGGTAAGAGCAGATTTTCAGGTGAAGTTCCCTAACACAACACAGTGGGGCCTGAGGGATAATCATATAAACACACACACACACACACACACACACACACTCACCAGCACACCAGGGTTCTTTACAGTGATGCAGGGTGTCATTGCTCTTAAAGCTCCACTCACTCCATGATAATACTTGAAGCAGATTTTGGTCTCAGCTGTGTGCATACACACAAAAACACATACAGTACATTATATACTGTATATATATATATATTAAAATAGATTAAAATACCAATAAAATCAAGTTTTATTACGTTTAGTCCACAGGCATTTAGAAGGCTGCTTTAAACTGAAATGCTGAAAATAATAAAATCCACTCACACTCCATGAAATAAGGCCCAGGCTCCAGCCTCCAGACGATCTTTCCCCTCTGTGTCCCATTGACGCCGCGGTTCTTCGAGTCCCACACGTTAGCCGGACATGTTTCATCTGGGGGGAAAAAAAACCCCACCAAACACACAAGTTTTAATCATAATCATGATTTTTTTGGCTCATAACAAATAAAAACACAACAGTAGTATATTGATACAACAACATGATGTACTTTTAGCTCTGTAAAGATTTGCACTAATCAGGAGGAATAGGTGTGTGTTCGCTGTCAGTGCTGTGCTCCAACACGCCTCCAGCCGACTCCCATCTGTCCGTCTCCGCTGAACGCTCACTGTGCCAGCAGATCTCTACAGTGTCACATTAACACTCAATGAATACTGCACAGAAGTCAAATGTACTGTACGCTGAATAAACCCAGCCTCGTACGCTCGTACAGCAAGGCGTTAATTATAAGACACGTTAGTTTAATGAGGTCAGTATCTTCGGTATTGACCCTTGTCTTGAGCAATCCCAAATTGAGCTGAGATTCATCCTTTTTTCTTTATTATCTGGAATTGTCTCCAAAACTCGTGTCAAATTCAAAACCACCTCTGTGTCAAGACCTAGATCTGGATGAAGATGAAAATCAATTTCAAAAAGCTTTGAAAGTTTGGTTTTACATTGATTAAAGCTCCATCGTTGTGAAATGGAAGAAGTTTGAAAGCACCAGAACTCAGTAACCTTGTTAGAAAGAACCCAATGGCCATTGTAATGGATAAAAGCCATACAGCAGGAACTTAAAGGACTCTGTGGTATGACAGGTCAAATACCATGCCTAGGGTGAAGCATGGTGGTGGTGGCACCGAGGACAGAGCCATACACTCAACCTACTCCAGATTGAACAAAACCTCAGACTGGTGTGAAGACTGAGCTTTCAGACTCAAAGTAAACATGCCCTTAATTGATCTAATCAAAAAACAGAACCTAACAGAAGATCTGTGGAGAGACCAGAAGACGGAAGATCAAAGATGCTCTCCATCCAATCTGCCTGGAAGAATGAGACAATCTGCCTAAATCCAGATGCGTAAAGCTTATAGAAACTTGGCCAATAAGTATTGAAAACATTTCTTCAATACTTCTTCAAGAACATTGAAGAACAGTAAATCTGAAGAACATTTTCCACACTGTAAATTAAAACTGCATTAAACAGTGTATATGGAGAAAATGGAATGGATTTTTTTTTTTTTTTTAGATGACCCTGATCCAGAAGTGTAACATGTACACGCTGAAAGATGCCCCTCACTGGTGCAGATTAGCCTCGTCCAGTGTGATCTACACTCTAGGCTTTCAGTCTATATCACTGGGCTGACACCGCAACATGACTCAATTCACCCTCTGTCATTTTACCACATAAAAATAAATCACAGCAAGAGTGACTGTAATCAACAGCTAGCACCGTCTTTCTCCAGCTAACATCAGCAGCCAGGAATTGAATGGACATGGACGAGAGGAAAGGAAGAGTGTGTGTGTGTGAGAGAGAGAGAATAAGACAAGCCTTTGTCCACCTTACACTCCTCACTCCACTTCATTGAAACTGCATCCAGAATCAAACCCTGCTATCTGCCATTTCCTTCAGGAGCAATCGGAGCTGCTGCGTGACTGTAAGCGTAGCTCCAGGGAACAGGTTGAGGTGGTGATCAATGTCTGGCACCGAGAGCCATTTCTCTGGGAGAAACCGTGCTGGAATTTCCCTGACTGGATCGATACCTCCATGGAGCCTGTAGTAGGAGAGTAAGGGATCGGCTTTCCCCCTGCTGTTAGAGCCAGACGTCAGGGAAGTGGTACAATGACTAATGTGACCACAGCCAGGAGTAACCACAAGACGCAACACAGTCTCAGTGTAGGAAGTTTGTAGTTGGTGCCCAACAAACTAAACCCTGCCCTTTGTCCAGTCTTTAACTGCCCAGTTTGTTTGAATCCGTGTTCATGGGTTCGGATTCTTGTTCTTGGCTGATAGGAGTGAAGTCTGATGTGGTTTTCTGCAGTTGTAGCCCATCAACATCAAAGTCTGATCAGTTGAGTATTGTGAGATATGTTTCTGCTCATTACAGTTATAACTATAAAGGTATTTGGGTTACTTCAGAGTTCCTGATTTCTCCTCTGATCTCTCTCATCGATAAGGCTTTTACACGGGATATTTTTGCACTATTTTGTGTCAAATCCTAGAAGTTTCAAATTACAAGTTGCTGCGGTTCTTAAACCAGCCATGATTAAAAGATTGTCACAAAACTCACATTTTCCCTCTTTTCGAATCTTTGTCGTGGACATTAACACAAGCTCTTGACCTTCATCTGCATGATTTTAAGTGTTGTGATGCTTCAGTGACACACACCAAAATTAGGTAGTTATCATAAACACACCATTGATGCTTGACCCCCCAATAAAGTGTGTGTATATCTATAAAAATCTTAGAATTGTTATCTTAGAACAAGACAAAAGAAAACATATTGTACTGTTTGAGTAATGACTTTGATCCCTAATGTAGATAAATGCTAATCCTCTGTATAGCCACACATAAATATTACCCAGATATTAGCATAAATACCTCGTTTGGCTTTGTGTTATTAAACTGCGCTGTGTTTATGGTTCCTTGTGTCTGCTCAAACCAAGACCTACGTGTCCTTTTCACCCTTTTTAATCAGAACTCTTGAAAATCATAGGCTCTCTAAAGTGCCGAACAGTGCAGAGTAATTACGCTTAACCTTTGTCGTGAGTAACATGTTAAACAGAGTGATGGGTAAAGGCAAGGCAGCCATTATACTGCTGACTCAGTGTTATCCCATGCCTCCTGACTGGCTTTGTACAAGACTCGTACTCTCGCTCTCCCACACACGCATGGTAAACATTGCTTTCACATTTCTGTCTCAGTAAAGCATTGAAATACAGGATTTTTGTTTCATGGCATCCGTTGTCCTCTGCTCTAACGTAGCTGACTAACAGGGACAGATCAACACCTTCCCTGGCGAATTCACTGCACCATAAGTGTATAATCCATTTCACCTGCACCATAGTGTCTCTGAAAATACACTGTGTGTCACTCAAAAGAAACAAATCCAATTTTAGAGAAGGTTTTAATATACTATTATGTTAGCTGCTTTAAAGGTGCGGTCTCCGTTGTTTGAAAGCCAATGTTGACATTTGAAATCACCAAAACAATCACACCCCTAACCCAAATGGGTCCCATGGGTCCCCAATATTGATAGCGCCGCCCACACATACATACGTAACCCAGACGACTAATGGAAAGAAACATGTCTTTATCATAGCTGAAGGGAAGAACAATACGATTGTAGATAAACAAACAAGTAAAAATGACACACAAGCATAATCATGTAAAGGACAAAGACATATATTAGTTCTGTGTAACAAAACAAAACCAACGTTACTCACCTATCGAGAAGGAAAAAAGCGCCTCGGCGTCTTAAGTAAAGTCGGCCGCATATTCACAGATTGGAGTTTCCCGAGTCAATAACTCCTGAGCTAAACACTGTTACTACACAAAACACGGTTGTAGCTGCGTCTCTACATTACTACGATATAAAAGAGGTGTTATTTGTGTAGTAACAGCGTTTAGCTCAGGAGTTATTGACTCAGGAAACTCCAATCTGTGAATATGTGACCAACTTCCTGCTCCTTCAGTTCTCTCCAGCGCTGGAAAGCTGATCCTATATTAACACGTCCTACTTCTTACCTTATCGTAAGTCTTTCTTCTCTTTCTTTCTTTGTTTTTATCCTCCATGTCAATGTTAAAACCGCTTTCTGCTAATGTCACACATGCGCACTGAACACTCTCTCCGCCCATACAGTTTTCTGAAGCATTTCTCAAACAATTTAAAGACCCCACCTTTAAATGGCTTGAGTAATAAGACTTTATTTACATTTCCACCATTAGAGACGCAGAAACACAAAATGAAGCAAAACAAACTATACATAGCATAGCTTAATGCATTTGCAAAGCAAATTATTTTGGTAAAGAAAAAACAATATTGCATGTAGCTAACATGCTGTGCAAATGCATTAAGCTATGCGATGTATAGTTTGTCCAAAGACCAAAGACTTATCTAAAAGATTATAAAATTGTGTGTTCATTGTGTAATTACTTGTAGTGACCTGTGATTGCCTTAAACAGCATTGAATATTATTTTTAAATATAACAAAGTCACTGAATGACATTTTCTTGTTCACCCTCTGCATGTCTGCTATACAAATATTAACCAGCCCCAAAACTGGCACAAATCCCCAATCTAAGCATGTATACTAAATCTCACCAATGTGGTAAAGCCCGATCCAGTCTGTGGCGTCCACCTCCTCCTTGATGTCCCAGGAGATGACGAGGTTTTGTCCTCTTCCCAGGGTGAACTGATAGGTGGAGGCAGTAAGGGAGGAGCGGCTGTCTGACGTGACCAGGTCTGTATCACTGTTGGCCCGTTGTAGACCCACCGTCTCGGCTGCAGTGCCTCCTCTAGATGTTCCAACATTGCCATTTCCGCGCAGGTTTTCCGGGCCCAGTGTGTATCGCATGTGTGGGCTGCGCCTTCGCACCACAAGAAGGTGCTCTCGTGCTGTGCTGGTGGCCATGGAAGGGTGGGGGGTGGGGTGACTAGGGGTATGGTGGGGAGAAGGGATGGGTTGGTGGGGGCGGGAACGGGGAGGGAGGACAGCTGTGGCCAGTGAGGGGCGAATGGTGGAAGTTGAGGGACAGGGGAATGAAGAAAGAAAGGCCTAAAAGGCCTAAGGAGAGAATTGGGATGTGACCCAACAAGGGCCAACAAACCCAAGTGCTCCACTGTCTCTATACGCAGTGTCCACTTAAGGAACACCAATACACCTCCGCTCTTTCCTTTGACCTCACAACATTTGAAAGGAAACATTCAATCGGACAGAGACTGGGACTTACTGAACCCTCATGCAGAGGAGTGCCTGTGATAATGTAGATCTATGGCTTACAAGTTCAGCCATATTCAGTGGCTTCATGAAATGTCAGAACCAATGGAAATGATGAGCTTCAGGAACTGTCCAGATTCCATTTCCTGTCAAATCTGTTAAAGGTTCTGCGACAAGCCACTGAGTCAAGAAAGGCAACGGTGAGAAATGTTGATCAACCTGATCAATTAAGGTCCTCGTGGTCCACGTTGTGGTCTCCAAGTGACACATTCAAGCAGATGCCTAAAAGACAAAAGAGAAAAAAATGGGTAAGGTTTTCATACTGAGGGCGAAATGTGTGCAATTTACAAACGAACTGTTAATGATGATGATACAAAACAATCCTGCATGTGAGAGATCTGCCACTGTACAATCCCCTGCCAAATGCCAAGAGTCAATTACAGTATATTCAATGAACTGTTAACAATTTTGGCAAGCATTCGCATTATGCATCTTATGAGAAATAATACTGAACAGAGAAAATTCATAAGATACACAAACAGCAGAAGTAGTGTATGACTACTGTAATCTGTTTCCTTTTCTGAAGGAGCTGAAAGGGAATTAGATCGCTAGAGAGGTGGAGGGATAGAGGCAATAATCTATTACAGTATCAGTGGAGAAGACGACTAAACTGTCTGATCAACTTAGGCCAACTTAGGACATTGAAGCGTTCGCTTCGTCTTATACTCTCATTCACTGTCAGAGTCAACGGTTCGCGTTTGGTAACGATGGCTGCATCAAAATGAGGTTTGCAACGATGCCCCAGAAGGTACGGGTTGAAGACCCAGTCAGTGATGTCACGATATGCTAATTTGTTTAAATTCATACCTACGTAATCACCGTCACCAAAATTGTACTTTTTTTTACATTGAAACTTGAAACATTGAACATTGAAAAAAAAATACAGACCTACCGACCTGTTTTTTTTTTTTTTTTTACTTTTATTGCAAACCAGGAAATTGTAAATAAAAGATGAAAAGTCAGCTACTTTTTCATATTTCTGCAGGTTTTATATTTCAAACAATGTTACTGTAGTGTATCAGCTATTACAGATGTATCTCAGTCTACCTCAGTTTTATTTATGTTTACAAAACACTTTATTCACCAGAAGGTGAACAGCTAGTGAACTTTTCTAGCGCTAAACTTGCACTAAATTCGATGCTAACGATGTAACGATGGCTGCGGCTGCAGTAAACAAAATTCTCAGGTTTCACTGTTTATATTTAACACTTTGTACTATTTTATTACACTTTGTTAAACATTTCTTACATTTCCTTTCATTTTGCACCTTAAATGTTAAGAGATAATTGTTAAGTGTTCATTGTGACTTTAGACTCATGTTTACATTATAATTATTAGAGTTTTCCTGCTTGTTGACATTTCTGTCTTAATAACTGAGGGGATTACGATCAGAGGAAGGTTAAGTTTAAAAAAATGTTTTAATTTAAATGGGTCATAAAAAATATCAATAATTATTGATATCGACTGATACGAAACTCTGATATCGTGATACAGTTTTCAGCCGTATCGCCCAGCCCTAGACCTACTTGGCCTAAACATCCTGTTTGTTTTTATGTCCATTCATAAACCCAACTTCACATCATCACATGTACAGATTCTTCTGCCCTACTTGGCCTTACACCTCTGCAGTACTCTGTCATGTTATCTACACAAATCCTTCCTCTCTCTCTCTCTCTCTCTCTCTCTCTCTCAGCCCTGCTTTCTAAAAGCGTCGATAAGCATGATTTTCCTTGGAGGATCCTAAATTAGCTTCGTCTGTCTGAGCTGTTGGGAAGGACTGTGAGGAACGGCATAATACGACTCGCCCAAACATCCTTCTTACACCTCAGCTTTTCTGGCAGTTTGGTGCTGGTTTATTTGATCAAACAGTTAAGGACCTACAAGACAAAGTTGTTCTTTTACTAAGGCAGAATAATATATGCACACAGATGGACAAGGCGGAAAGTGCAAGATGACAGGCATGAGGAAGAGCAGAAGGCACAGCCTCGTCTGTTGAAAGAATAACAGCTTCGATTTGCATGAAATCTGGTTTATACTCATTTATACTGGTTACCTGCAACACTAAACCAGTCTTGCTGGTGCTCTTTACTGGTCTCAGCCAATCGTAATAAGGCCCCGTCCCAATTCCACCAACGCTCAATATTTTTCTTCAGTCTATGTCACACATGCTATAAATTCACAGGCACCATTCCTATTTTAACAAGAGGCGGTGATCACGAGAAGGAGCAAAGTAATCAGCCAGGCGAGTAAAACACAGACCTGAAGAGCAGCACACACACTGATGAGCGTAGCATCCTGTGCTTGAAAAAAAAAAAAAAAAAAGAGCTATAGCAAACTCACATTTTCCCAGAATCGTAAAGACTGCCAATGAGGACGAAGTATTAAAAAAAGAAGTGTGTTTACAGGCATCTGAACAGATGTCAAGGCAGAAAAAATAAACCAAACAAATCCCACTAAAGGGCGTATGACACCTCACCAAGACTTCTCGGGACATGATGTGAACAAAAGAGCTTCCATCACCACGTTTACACTCAAGGTGAACAGGTCAAGAATAATCAACGTCTTGCAATCATTTCCTGTTTTTCTCGCAATCAAGGCGCATAAGGACAATTAAAGGGAAACGAATTCGTTCACTCCAGCAACCGATCTTTGATGCACCATCTCTGATCTCTGACTAACAGAGGTGTTGAAGACAAACGTGCGAAATTTGAGAAAGAGCACCTCACTTCTGCGAGCGCCGAGCGACAAAACACGTCGTCGGCTTGAAAAATAAGCGATATTGACACGCGTCTAACGCGAACCCGGGTTTTAGCAGAACGTTCATTTTGTTAGTTCTGCTACAAAAGAAAGCAGGAGAAAGAAATGCAGGATCAGGATCAATCTCAGGTGAAACTCCATCCTGCACCATCAGGACACTAACGCAGGAAACGACAACACGGCTGCTTCTGAATCGCTTTTATTTTTTTTTAAAGTGATGCTTTCACTGATACACACTAATCATGTAGACAAGCTAATAATCTTACAGAACTGCTCGAGGGTGTGTCGTCACCACACGACCACGCTGTAGTGAGTAATGTAATAAAGCCATGTCATAAAGTCACGTGAAATGCTTTATCATGCTTCATGATTTATAAGCACATAAAAAACCCCATCTGCGTTTAACTCGTTACGCAGACGCTCGTTATACGGTTTGGGACACAGCCCCTGAATTGTCTCCTAACTTTTTATCTCCTGATCCTAAATCGCTGCACTGCTAAATATAGCACAGAAACAATAAAGTAGTATTTATAGCGAGGTGCAAGTCTGAGAGTATGTTTCAGCATTTAGACTGAGAAAGCTTTAAAAAAAAAAAAAAAAAAAAAAGAAAAGCAAAAGAAAGAAAGGACCGAGTGCCCACGCTCTAGCTAAAAACAGAACGCTCGCTATAGCGCGATATGTGCTGCAGTCATGCTGGAGGAAATAGACTTGGTAGCTAGCTAGATAACGGGTATTATAGTACCGCAGGGTGCTAGCTAGCAGTTAGCAATGCTGAGCAACGATTAGGGTTGGGAACCGAGAACCGGTTCTTATTCAGAACCGGTTCTGTTTTTTAACAAGAACCGGAACCGCGCAGAATTTTTTAGTTTCAGTTCCAAACGCGGTTCCGATGCGATGACGGGCAAAGCGCTGGGAGCGGTCACTTTAAATAGCCACGTCTTACCTCACGAATATTAATTGCTTTACAGTCACGCAACCAAATTAACGCAGCTTACCACATAAATCAGTCACTTGCACTGTTCATTTTTCTTCAGAAAAATTGCTAACTGTTTTGCTAAGTTGTAATTAGGGTTGGGTATCAAAAGGAATTTTCCGGTTCCGATTCCGGTTCCAGTTGTGCCTTACGATTCCCGGTTCTGATTCCGAATCCATAATAAAAGAAATGTGAAAAATAACGTACAATACTGAAACAATTCCATTTGTGTTTATTAATCACTCTTTAAATATTTTAAACAGAGCATTTCAATTCATATCAATTTAAATTTAAATAAATCCAACATCAAATTTAACATCCAGAATTACAACTTAGTAAAACAGTTAGCAATTTTTCTGAAGAAAAATCAACGTCTGCTTTCTCTGGGAGAAGACGAGACCTTTAGTGGCTTATTGTATCTCCAGCTGTGGAGAAAACCCTCTCAGAGGGACTTAAGTAAAGTTGGCTCCATATTCACAGATTTGAATTTCCCGAGTCAATAACTCCTGACCTAAACACTCTTATTACACAAATAACGCCTCTTTTTTATTGTAGTAATGTAGAGAGGCAGCTACAACGCAGCTACAACCCAAGTTTCCTCAATATCAGCTTTCCTCCGCGTTGGACAAAATACATAAGTGTCTATGTGCGAACACCTAAGAGACAGATTCCAAGAGACCGTCAGCAAAGTGCAAAACCCAAAAAGCGAAAACAAACAACAGTCAATAACTTTACTGTAATACACTTTACTGTCACCAAACTCAGATCACACATCACTGATGTCCTGATAGTTATACTACAACATTTATTTTTGGAAAACGTGTTTTTTTTTGTTTTTCTTTTATGATGGAGTAGATTTGCTTCCTTGTTGCTTTGGAAATTAATCCACACTTTAGACTTTTTTTAGACATGTTTAACACAAAGCGTACCTCAGCACAACAGCGCGAGTGAGTGATTTCTGTGGTAAGCTGCGTTAATTTGGTTGCGTGACTGTAAAACAATTAATATTCGTGAGGTAAGACATGGCTATTTAAAGTGACCGCTCCCAGCGCTTTGCCCGTCATCGCATCGGAACCGCGTTGGGAACCGAAACTAAAAAATTCCGCGCGGTTCCGGTTCCTGTTAAAAAACAGAACCGGTTCTGAATAAGAACCGGTTCTCGGTTCCCAACCCTAGTTGTAATTCTGCATGTTAAATTTGATGTTGGATTATTTGTGCATTATTTTTCACATTATGGAACCGGGAATCGTAAGGCGGAAAATTTCCTTTGATACCCAACCCTAGCAACGATTTATAGTCAGTGCCTGTAGTAAGTTTCCACTCGTCAGCGTTCATGTCTGTGTCTCCGTTGTGATTTTACACCGATAACCAGGATTATAATACAATACTAGATCTGAACATTTGTTGGGTCGTCCTCATATTAGCACACTCCAATTATTGTACCAGTTATGACTAAAAATCAAACACAGCCTTTGTAAAAGCAAAGCAATGAAAGTTTTTGCATTTCAGTGTGGCGCCTTCACCATTTGTCACTTTTTTCCACTACTGAGACTTTCACTGCCATGGAAACGCGGGCTCAAATATTCGTCGCATTGTCATATTGTAAGTCAGTGTAAAAAGTTGTGACACACATTCTGATGAAAGATGCACACACACACACACACACACACTGCCGAGTGCTTGCGTGGATTACCGACAGATTTGAGGAAAAGCTGTCATTAATCTCTGCGGTACCACCAAAGTGATTTTATCCTCCCCAAATCAACCCCCCCACCCCAAACACACACACACACACACACACACACACACACACACACATATCCAATACAGCAATATTTAGGTTAAGCACTGTGTCGATTTGAAGCCTGAAATTTGAATGACTTAATCATGATGAACCCGATTAACCTTAAAGCCTGGACACTGATTCAGCAAACACTAAACTCCAGCGAATGTCTGTAAATTCAATCACAGGCTTTCATCAGTTACGATCTGCCTCAACTGCTTGGGAGCTAATGGGCACCTCAGACAGGAAGTGCTAAGAAGTGTGCATGAGGTCATCTCTTAGATGAAACCAGAGCTCCAGTCGCATTAGCAGGGCTGAACTGATGGAATGCAAACTCACTGCCCCAACATCACCCTCATCCACACCTCTGTGAATGTGGCAGAGAAGAAGCACTAAGATGATATCAATACCGTCTTTTTAATGCCATTAAGACAGAAGGAAAGATGGATGTACTTATGGTGCAGGACTAGATAGGATGTGTATTAGGTGGGTGAGGAACAGTACGGTGTAATTTACTGCATGATAACTGTACAAGCCAAAATCGTAGTGCCTTAGAGGTGGGAATGTGCTAGAAGTTTGTGATCATGTTTCCTTCTATCAGGTGTTTAAACTATGATTTATTTAGCCTTCATTTATGTCAAAACGATCACCATTAATGACTGTTCACCATTACTAATCACTGATCACCACTGCTCCCCATGACAAATTACTGATCACCACTGTTCCTAAGGACCAATCACTCATCACCACTGTTTCCCATGACCAATTACTGATCACCACTGCTCCCTATGACCAGTTACTGATCACCACTGTTCCCCATGACCAATTACTGATCACCACTGTTCCTAAGGACCAATCACTGATCACCACTGTTTCCCATGACCAATTACTGATCACCACTGCTCCCTATGACCAGTTACTGATCACCACTGTTCCTAAGGACCAATCACTCATCACCACTGTTTCCCATGACCAATCACTCATCACCACTGTTTCCCATGACCAATCACTCATCACCACTGTTTCCCATGACCAATCACTCATCACCACTGTTTCCCATGACCAATCACTCATCACCACTGTTTCCCATGACCAATCACTGATCACCACTGCTCCCTATGACCAGTTACTGATCACCACTGTTCCCTATGACCAATTACTGATCACCACTGTTCCCCATGACCAATCACTCATCACCACTGTTCCCCATGACCAATTACTGATCACCGCTGTTCCTAAGGACCAATCACTCATCACCACTGTTCCCCATGACCAGTTACTGATCACCACTGTTCCCCATGACCAATTACTCATCACCACTGTTCCCGATGACCAATTACTCATCACCACTGTTCCCTATGACCAGTTACTGATCACCACTGTTCCCCATGACCAATTACTAAATCACCACTGTTCCCCATGACCAATTACTGATCACCACTGTTCCCTATGACCAATTACTAAATCACCACTGTTCCCTATGACCAATTACTGATCACCACTGTTCCCCATGACCAGTTACTGATCACCACTGTTCCCCATGACCAATTACTGATCACCACTGTTCCCTATGACCAATTACTAATCACCACTGTTCATCATTACCAATTACTGATCACCACTGTTTCCTATGACCAATTACTGATCACCACTGTTCACCATGACCACATTTGCTACTTTTGAAAAGTGTTGACAAAACTACGCACCTGGAAACGATCAGTCACACCTGTATAGCATTACGCTATCGGTACACAGGTTTCGGTAAACATATCATTTGTTTCATCTTCCCTAGTGTGTGCAATGTGCTTTTAATCAGCAGTGACCTCTCATTTCACCTCATTTCTGTGCTTATGGCATGTTTATGACTCACTCGCTTTCCTGCACTGAATGGAAACAGGAAACTGACTCCAAACACTACCAGGCAACAGAGACTTCATTTCAGCCAAACAATGAATTGTGTCTGTTCCACCAGTTATCCTGTAACAGGCTAGTTGTCAACTCAAAACTGTCATTTTTAATAGTTAACTGCTTGTGTTAGTGTTGGCATTGTTTGGTAATCATCATAATACAGGAGGCTAAAAATATCATTAAGTAGACAATCGTGTGACGACAGCTAGCATTTTCCTCCCGGTGGTTTAAGACCACCAGTGATGAAGC
The DNA here is from genome assembly GCF_030014155.1 of Tachysurus vachellii. Lineage (NCBI taxonomy): Eukaryota > Metazoa > Chordata > Actinopteri > Siluriformes > Bagridae > Tachysurus > Tachysurus vachellii. The sequence continues at coordinate 1,962,094 of NC_083483.1, read as the reverse complement.
ATTTCAGAAAGTTGCATTTGACCAGTTTGGTTTCCAAAAGTCAACGGCGAGTCCAGGGAGTTCTTTCTCCACTTCAAGGAAAGAAAACAATAACCTAAATAACATCAAAAATAATCTCACAAAGTGAATCAAATCACAGAGCATAACAAGGTTATAAAATATTTTCTTACTTAAAAAGCAAAAACAGTCAAACTTACACCTAAACCAAAGGCTGAACCTAACCTCAGGCATGAAAAGGAAAGATGTTTGTTGTAAGTACTCTGTGGCTTCATCCCAATTCCTGCAGCTGACATTCTGCCAGGAACTGACAGCTCACCTACATTAGCTAATGATCTTAAATCCTGTCCTCACTGTTAGTGCATTTCCTCCTGAGGACACTCGGCTGAATGAGCGAGTGAGATAGTGAGCTCTGACTAATGCCTTCTCTGAGACACCTTATACACCCATGCTAGCATGAAGGGAATGATGCTACAGTAGCATGCTAAAGGCATGCTAACATGTGGTTGACGATGCTGGTGGACGACGACAACGACAACGGGTTGATTACTAAAGTTTAAAGCTGCCAGGTCACTTGAACACAGAAACAAGTACGGACAAATTTCAATCATTTTTATTTTAATGATATCTGACAAACTTGCATGGAATATAATCTATATCTTTCACATATATTAAAGTATTGGCACCCTTTTGCGCCTACATAACATAAGACAGCCCTATGAATATCTTTAACAGCAGTACATTTTTGTTTGTAAGTTATTACGCTGAACAGACACCATGTTAAAAATACGTGACCCGGCACGTAGAAAAAGCCCCAGCTCTTAGGATAAACATCGGGCTCGTCAAACTGCACCAGCCCCGGTTCTGTATCTACCCACACTTTCTATTTATACACAGCCCAGAGTTGAACTATTTATAACACAGACAACACAACTCAAGCTCAGTGAAGCCCAGGCACTGACCCATATCTGAAGCCTAAATACACTCGAAGGCCGATATTCGATTTAAAGTGGCTGTTTATAATCATTATTTTTATTTACTTATTTTTTTAAATGATCATTTCTCCAATATCTCAGAAAAGATGATTGTGACATAGTTCTTCCCGATACGTCATATATTATTATATTGTCATATTACCCTGCTATATATATGTAGTCCAAATCCGTCATATCCACGTGCGTATCCGTCCCAGTCACGTATCGGTCATTCTAGAGTAGAGAGAGTGATTGTTTTTTGCACTAATGTGAACTGAGACTTTAAAAACAAATCCTTAAAAATCTGCCAGGCATCTAAACATGTTGAAAAGAAAAATAATCATGAAGAGAAAAAAGCCTGAGCTGTGGGAAATGGAGGTCAAGAGCTGCAGTTCAAGCATCTGACAATTAAAGGAACAGGATGACGTGGTTACCTCAGCATGCAATTTGTTGCTAATAGTTTCCGAACTACACGGTGACATAGTTCTATTTTGAACTGTGTGTTAAGAGGGTGCTGTGGGTATGTAGTAGGGGCAAGTGAGCATTCCTGACCCCCTGCTTATTGTCACACCGAGCTATTTTGGCGTTCCTCATGCACACAACACATCCTGTCAGCGGGCGGAAAGGGGTGGATTTGAACACCAAGACAGAGTTTGACCCTTTTTCCTGCGAGTAGTATAACATGTACACAAACCCATCCACACACACACACACACACTCACACACACACACTATACCACACTATTATAAATGTTCTAGAAATACACCTCTATAACTCTGACGTTGATGTGTCTTGTCTTTAGTGTTTGTAATAAAACAGATTCCTCCATAATCTGATACTCGTTATATGATTAATAAATAAAAAAAGACAGGACAGAGCACACTGGGGTAAATGTGCACGATAATGATATCGACAACACGTCCCATGTGACTGTAAGTGACGAGTCCTCAGGTGACCGAACGCTGACTGATTAAACTGCTACAACTCGGTGATGACAAATAGGACACGAGCGGCCGTGCTGCTGGTCTATTGTGTATGAAGCCTCAGAGCGGTGTGTGTCGGTCAACCCAGGGGTCGAAGTGCTGCTTAATTAGCTGTGGCTAAATGGCTTCCAGTGACACCCAACATCCAAGGAACCAAGATCAGTGTAGTTGTTGGAAATGACAGAAAATAATATTATGGTGTTGGTATTGTTAGTGAAGCGTAAAGATCCCACGCACTGGGGGCCTTTTGATTTACTCAGCATTGGAGGATGAAGTATTACGCTTCCAAGATCAGAACATAAAGAATAAAATATGGCTCCATCCCAACAACCACATGGAGCACAGATAGAATGAGAACATGGGGCCAAGAACAAATGCAACACAACATAATAAATCCACAGGAAAATTCACATCGTTCCAAAGTAAACACCCAGAATAGCAGGAATAGCATCAAAATAAAGACCTGCTCATCATCAGGCTTCGCTGCACACATTTGTACAGTTGCTGAAACTGTAAATCTTTATCACACAGATGTTTCTCCATTTAAATCTGCATGAGACGCAAGAAATGGGCCTAGTTTCTTTTTTAGCACTTCATAATGTGATACAGCAGGTGGGGTGAAAAAAAAAACAAAACAGGATGCATTTGAAGAGCAGACGTTCAGCTTTAATTCAAGGGGTTGAACAAAAATATCAAGGAACTGCAACCATTTTTATGCAGTTTTATCCCCCCATTTTCAGGGGCTCAAATGTAATTGGACAAATGAATATAATCATTAATTAAATGTTCATTTTTAATATTTTGTTGAAAATCCTTTACAGGCAACGACTGCCTGAAGTCTGGAGCTTATGGACATCACCAGAGACTTGGGTTTCCTCCTTTCTGATGCTTTGCCAGGTTTTTAACTGCATCTGTCTTCAGTTGATGTTTGTTCGTGGGTCTTTCTGCCTTTAGTTTTGCCTTTAGTTTTGCCTTCAGCGAGTGAAATGCACGTTCGATCGGGTTGAGATCAGGTGATTGACTCGGCCATCGCAGAATATTCCATTTCTTTTCCTTAAAAAACTCCTGGGTTGCTTTTGCAGTGTGGTTTGGTTCATTGTCCATCTGTACTGTGAAATGCCGTCCAATCAACTTTACTGCATTTGGCTTAATCTGGGCAGACAGTATATTCCTATACACTTCAGAATTCATCCGGCTGCTTCTGTCTTCTGTCACATTGTCAATAAACACCAGTAACCCAGTGCCACTGGAAGCCATGTATGTCCATGCCATAACACTGCCTCCACTATGTTTTACAGATGATGTTGTATGCTTTGGATCATGCCTTGTGGTGAACCCTCTGTATTTGCTCTCGTGAAGACTTCTCTTGATTGTAGACTTTGACGATGACACGCCTTCCTCCTGGAGAGTGTCCTTCACATGGCTGGATGTTGTGAATGGGTTTTGCTTTACCATGGAGAGAATCCTGCGATCATCTACTACTGAGCTCACCATTGCTTTCTTTGTTTCCTCAGAATGTACCAAACTGTTTATCTGGCCACTCCTAATGTTCCTACTATCTCTCTGATGGATTTGTTTTGTTTTTGAAGCCTAACGATGGCCTGTTTGACTTGAATGGAGAGCTCCTTTGAACGCTTGTAGGTTCACAGAAACAGATTCCAAGTGCAAATACCACACTTAGAATCAACTCCAGACCTTTTACCTGCTTAATTGATGAAGAAATAATAAAGGAATAGCCTACACCTGTCCATGAAACAGCTTTTGATTCAATTGTCCAATTACTTTTGGTCCCTTGAAAAAGGGGTACTAGTCTGTACTAGTGATGCGCTTGTCGTCTCATAACCCGCGGGTCCCGACCCGTGCATCACTAGTGGCTACTCTCAAGGGGTGTAATTTCTAAACCCTTCCTCCAATTTGGATTTAAATACCCTCAATTTAAACCTGAGAGTCTGCACTTTCAGCTCACTATAAATATACAACTATAGCTTGAATGTTTTGGTAAATACCTAAAAAAAGCAAATATATATGGACCTAACTGTATATTTATATTCTCACTCATTTTCTACCGCTTATCCGAACTACCTCGGGTCACGGGGAGCCTGTGCCTATCTCAGGCGTCATCGGGCATCAAGGCAGGATACACCCTGGACGGAGTGCCAACCCATCACAGGGCACACACACACACACTCGTTCACTCACACAATCACACACTACGGACAATTTTCCAGAGATGCCAATCAACCTACCATGCATGTCTTTGGACCGGGGGAGGAAACCGGAGTACCCGGAGGAAACCCCCGAGGCACGGGGAGAACATGCAAACTCCACACACACAAGGTGGAGGTGGGAATTGAACCCCCAACCCTGGAGGTGTGAGGTGAACGTGCTAACCACTAAGCCACCGTGACCCCTATATTTATATTGTTTTATCTTATTTATAGTTGGGTGGAAAAAGATTCAAAGAACTTCACACCGATACTAAACCATATAACGATACAAAACCCATGATGAGAACAAAGTCACTAAAACAGAAAACAAACCAATGCTTTAACTGATTAGTCTTAACTCACTCTGTCTTCATTGGCTGTAGCTCCGGGCAATCACGGCGTAGCGAGACTCATTTCAAGCCTGAAGGTGTGACGTGATGGTGTGTAGTGTACCTGAGGTTACATTGCCCAGATAAACTGCTCTCTACGTTCACACACAACTTAGGCAATTTACTAAAATCACCACAAAAATTCTTCTCTTTACAGGTCAGGGTTAAGTGTACACTATATTTATTGCCTCCCAGGTCCATGTTTAGACACGTGATGGAGCTTGACGTCGCTAAGAACACAAGCAATAAACAAAAAAAGGAAAAAGTCTGAATGTTGGACAAATTTATCAGTGATGCTGAACAGAGAAGACGTTGTTTCTCAAGGCTGTAAACAGACTGTCTTTCAAGTTTAGGAGGAGAATCTTGGCAAAAGAGAGCCGTACGTATGCCAACCTGCTGTGTGATTCGGTACAAGTAAACAAGAATCAAACCTTTTCCAGCGAGTTTATAGTTTATTCCCGAATGCTGTAATACTACAATACAGATGGTGACTATTAAAAGTCCATTTTGTTAAAGAAAAAGAAAAAAACATTAAGACTGTTGTTGCACATAAACACCTAGTGAGATGAGGTTTAGCGGCGGTGTCCAATGCACAGCGGCCACCCTCCGAGTGCTAACAACTCACAATGTCGGCGCCTGTCCAGCTTTCCCTTCACACACGGACATTTTTCTCATTTTTGTGGGTTTAGCTGCTGAGTCTCTGAGTGGAATTTTTTTTATTTAATGTGAACCAACTGTAGCAGGCTTTGACCGATCAAATGCCTTCCATCGACATGAAAGATGGGAAGCTGGAAATAAAAAATAAATCATGAGACAAGATTCATGTAGGGACAGATATAATAATATTTAAACATCCTTACTATACCCTCTCACTCGCTCGCTCATTTTCTACCACTTATCCGAACTACCTCGGGTCACGGGGAGCCTGTGCCTATCTCAGGCGTCATCGGGCATCAAGGCAGGATACACCCTGGAAGGAGTGCCAACCCATCACAGGGCACACACACACACACACACACTCTCATTCACTCACGCAATCACACACTACGGACAATTTTCCAGAGATGCCAATCAACCTACCATGCATGTCTTTGGACCAGGGGAGGAAACCGGAGTACCCGGAGGAAACCCCCGAGGCACGGGGAGAACATGCAAACTCCACACACACAAGGTGGAGGTGGGAATCGAACCCCCAACCCTGGAGGTGTGAGGCGAACGTGCTAACCACTAAGCCACCGTGCCCCCCCACCCCCCACTATACCCTAATAAGGAGAATTCAGTGGAATGTTATCTATATATAAAACACAAGTCTCGATCACTTTTGTACACTTTTGTTTCTGGTGACAAGCTTCCGAATGTTTAAGGTTGGAATCTGTATTTCCGACAAGAATTAAAATCCTGTAACACATTCGGTGTTAAAGTAGTGAACGCGTTTCATGTGGCGATTTGTTTTCGAACTTGTTGGCTATGTTTAGATTGAGAGCCCGGGTGGCAGTTTTAGGTCATTTCCTTCTAATAAGTTCAAGGCTTATTTGTTCCTCTGGTTGGAAGAGTTACTGCGAGTTCAACTGATGCTTTATAATTTCAGTTCTAAGTCTGATGGGAAGTTTATAAAAGTCTACGCTCATGCCTTGTAGCTAGACTTTTTTTTTCTCTCTACTTTATTTCCATGAATCATGCAAAGACACGTTAACAGTAGCTTTCACTAGGAGATGTGTAGCTTCAGGGAGTGGCATTTATTCAAACCTGTGCTGCATCACAAATACTGAACCTTTTTGCTTTCCAAAAGCAGCCACGTACGACTGAACGCAACGAGAGATCTTCTGTGCTGAAGTGCAAACTTTAAATAAGAATATCTCTCTGACGGAGACCTGCATCGATACACGCTGTGGACATGTCAGGGAAGCTATTAACACAACACATATTGGTATCAGGCTAATTCAAGGGAATTAGTCAAGACCAGTGTGGGTCACGTGTCAATATCATCGCACGTAAAGAAAATACAAGAACGAGCTTCCTGCTCGGGTTTCTTCTTCTCGTGATCATCAGAAAATTGTGCAACATGGAAATATTTTTGAGAGGTGAACGAGTCTAAGTAACACGGTTCAGGACCCAGAACTACATTTGATCAAGAACTGAAGGAAAAGTGTAAAAAAAAAAAAAAAAACAATCTGAAGGTAAAGAATAGTTGGAAAAGACAGGCATATGATAAATATATACTACATCCACAATCGCGTCATGAGAAAGCGGTGTTTGTGTGGTGGCAGGACACTGAGGTGTGAACGCAAATCTAACTTGGTCTGAATATTTCCGTTGGTTATAGATTATTTACGCACTGAGCACTCGAGAGCTGAACAGTAGAACTAAAGCTATAAACTCACATATGGATCGTCTGTCATGAACCATCATCCATTTAGTGGCGTGTGAAGGGAAATTAAGGCATTATGGTGCCAGGTATCAACACAAAGAAACGTATAATATATCTATCTATCTATCTATCTATCTATCTATCTATCTATCTATCTATCTACTGTCTTTCTCTCTCTCTCTCTCTGTCTATCTATCTATCTACTGTCTTTCTCTCTCTATCTATCTATCTATCTATCTATCTACTGTCTTTCTCTCTCTATCTATCTATCTATCTATCTCTCTGTCTATCAGTCTGTATATATATGTATCTATCAGTCTGTCTATCTATCTATCTATCTCTCTCTCTAGCTATCTATCTGTATATCTACGTATCTATCTCTATCTATTTGTGTGTATATCTATCTATCTATCTATCTATCTATCTATCTATCTTTATATACATTAACAAATATAAAACCTGTAGCTTAATGTATTATTCAAAAGCAGCCCCAGATATAAAAAGGTCTTTTTTTTTCCACCTGAAGTTTCTTAAATTAAAAAAATAACCGTTCAACTCCGCACGCGCGCAGACTATTATCCGAGCTCTCGTATTAACGACGGCACCTCCGTTTGAGGTAAACAACATTTTTATTTACTATTGTTTTTTTGTTGTTTTTTTTTGTCCCCAGCGAACACAGCAACAACATTTTATACACACTAAACGTCAACTTACCGTGTGTGTAAGTGCGCGTGTTAAAATCCTCCGAACAACAATTAACCGAGGAAACGTTCGCGTTTGTGGAGATTTTTCCTGTCAGATTGTCAGCGCTCGCGCGTCCTCCGCGCTCGCGCACGTTAAAGGCGTCAGCCGAGAGGAGAAAGCGACAAAACGACGCCGATTTTTTTATTTATTTATTTTTTTACATTACAGAACGTGAAGTCGTTCCGTTTACGCGCACCGAGAAAATATAACTAAATAAAAAACAAAAATGTTCTACTTCCGGTTTTCCCTTCATCCTTTTGTTTTGGATGTGTTCGCCAAAGGCTCAAATCCGACCCTATGATTCCTGCTACAATAATTTACTACATCACAAAATATGCTAATTTCAACATTAACGCGTGTCGTGTGGATTATCAGGTGATTACGTCGAGTTAAATAGCTTAATGCTGATGTTTGGAAAAAATCAACCTGGCAACCCTAGTGGAGAAAAAAAAGGGCGGGACGAGTTTTACCTCAGCAGCACCTTTAACACCATAGCATTGTTTTTTTTAACTCCTATTTATTATATAATACTATTAATTAAATCCCAGAAAATCATGACTGAAAAAATGAAAGGTTTAAAGCAGGTCCTCATTATTCACCTGTATAAAAAAAGTCCAGAATAATTGCAACCATGTCATTGTTCTGTGAGGAGAAATACTTTGCTAACATTTCACTAATAAATTAAAGAAATGCATTATTTAGTGGACTTATAACACGTCCTGTTCATGCTACATCTATTTAAACACACGATCTGGGATGGAACACTATGGATGGGAATCAGGGCAGACTCCAGGGGTACAAAATCTACCCATTTACCTCAGATTAGAGAAACCTTGCCTTATGAACATTTATTTTTGGTGTTTTTGTTCCTTGAACACAGCCCTGTTTTCAAGCATATACTTGAGAAATAAAATAAGAAACTGAATTTATTTATTCGCATTACTAACATGTTGTATAAAAGCTTAAGTAATGCATCTGATGGTGTAAAAACTGAACACAATATTCCAGCAATGGTGTGAATTTAATGTTTTGAAATCGAGCAAGTCCATTTAGTGAAATCCAAATAACTCTAAACGTACGAAGTACCAGCAAAAATAAATAGCTTTATTAAAGTAGAAAATAGTATTATACAAACATTACTACAAAAAGTTTCTCATGCCCTTTCACGCGCACTCGCACGAACTCGCATGCACTCACATACTCGCACACACGTACTCACACAACACAATATGTGTGTATGTAATAGCGGGCCATTTCCTTGTTGCCACTAGCTTGGTATATAAGTGAAAGATTGAAGGCGATTTCTCTGCGCAGGTCCAACTGATCGTCCTCAATGCCCTGCAACACAACCACAGAGACTCTCATAGTATTATTATTAATACAAGATCACTCATCCACAAACATGCCGTTCATTAGACTTAACCTTTCCCTTCACTACTTTAAACCTATTTCGTTTTACAACGCTAACCAGATGATGACAGAATGAACGAGACGCCACTGATGATGATGTTGTACTGACCTCCAGTTTGACAGGTGGTAAGCTGAGGGCTTTCTGATAGTAGTGGATGGCCAAATGGGTCAGACTGAGCTGATGCAGAGCACGGCCTAAATTATATAAACTCTCCTGACAATGACCTCTGAACTCCACGTAACGCCACAGGAAGGAGAAACCCTACACAGAGAAAATGAGAGAGAAAAGATATCAAACTGACATCTAAATAGAATTGTAAATGAAAATTCTAAGCTGTCCAGTAGTCCTGAACCATGATGCTACCACCACCATGCTTCACAGTTACACAGATTAATGTTGATGTTGTGATGCCTTTTGTTTTTCCAGTTAATGTGACTGCCATAAATTGCAAAAAATTGTCCCATTCCATTTTCCACTATTGTTGCTCACAGTGGACACATGAGCAGACAAAGTCTGCGAGATTTCTACAAGTCTTAAGCTGGTCCTCTTGGGTTCTTTACACCTCCCTCAGCATCGCACGCTGTGTTTTCTAAGTGTGATCTTTGTAAAGGACGCCCACTCACAGGAAGCACAGCAAGAGCGCTGAATTTCTTCCGTTTGAGGACAATTTGCTTTATCGTGGATTGATTTTTTAGACCGTTGTGGCTTCATGCAAGTCTACAAATCTTCTCAGTGGTTCATCTTGAATGTGAATAGTTAAAAAGATCTATCCAGTACTAACATGTAAAATCAGATAGTTCTTGTCAAGATCCACCAAGATCCAGATCAAGTTCCAGTTTATTCCTGTTTGATGTACGTATGATTCCAAAAAAACACTTACCTGTAGCACCAATGGGTGTCGCTTCGTGACAAACTTCTGTGAGGCCATGTGAAAGAAGGTGAGGCCTACACACAGGCTGTGCAAGGGGTGACACGGCTGATTCCTGAACGCCTGCATATACTGACCTGCTCACCAAAGAAGACCAAGGAACAAAGAAAGATTTGAGAAAAGGACTGTGATGAGATGTGGTTTAATTGCTTCCAGTTCATTTAAACACGTGTCCACAGACAACCTGGAACTGCAGAGACATATATGAACTTTTTTTTTTCCTCAACTCAGTTGTGAGGGATTTGAGCCGTACCCAAGGCGTGTTTAAAGGTCCCGGAGACGAGTGATGTGTGACCATTGAGTAGGCATAGCGCATGGTTATCTGGGTTCTTCAGCATGAGGCGCAGGCAGAAGCGGTGATGGCGTCCGTCCTGTGAGTAAAGAGTCACCTGGCTGAAGATGTTCCACAGCTGAGCTCGGTCTACACTGTACATCAGCATCAACCTGAAATACACACACACACACACACGTGAGGTACTTTAAAAGTATTTACTTAAAATTCTTACAAAACAGCACGTAGCAGAAACTCCATTACGATGAACGGATTTAAATTTTTTATTTTTACCTAATGTAATCGTACGCTTTTCGGAAATTGCGGTCCAGGAAGGCGGCGCTCAGGCCCAGATACTCGAGCTCTTTGCGTTTGACGCGGTCGTCATAGAACGAGTAGAACTCGAGCGACGAGTCAACAAGGAGTTCTGCCTCGGTGTAGCGTTTCTCCTCGCACAGTACACTGAGGCAGCTCAGCAGCAGATTCCACCAGTCGTCCCGAGACAGCACGCTGGTTTTTCCTAAACAGGAACACAAAATATTGTTACAGGTATGTTTGAGATGCTTTTCTGCTCACCACCGTTGTAATGAGTCGCGATTGGCCGATGAGATAATTACATGCATAAAACTACTAAACGTTATGTCTAATTAGTAAGCCACTAAAGGTTGCCATGTTGCACTGCTGAAGCAAAATCAGGTATGATGTACAACCACGTCTAACCTGTCACGTCCAAGTAAGCCGCTTCCTGGTCCTCGATTTCAGACAGCGTGTTCTTGGACACTCTGATAAGGCGCAAGTGCCTCGTGCCTGAAGAGGTGTTAGCGATTAGGCACACCTGAGCTCTCACCATCGCCACCTACAGGAACAGGAGAAGAGTTGCCAGTCTTAAAATCCTACAAACCTCATGTCTGATTTTAAAAAATCTTCAAGTACACAAGGATAAAAAAAAAACTAAAGGCAGACCTTAAGCAGCATGGACAGCATAGTCAGCACACTGTCTATGTAGTCGTTGATTCGGCCTTGAGATCTAAGAAGCGTTGATCGGTGCAGCAACAGCTTTAGCTCCTATAACCACACAGTAAGAAAAAAAACGATGCATGGTTACATACGGCAGAGAATAAACTTTAAATGCAGGTTACAAATTCCTTGTGTTATATATTTTTATTTTATTTGGAAGATCGTAGGAGGAGAAGCCGAAGTGTATGTGAGCCGGCACCAGACCTGCTGGGCTGCAGAGGAGTCTTGAGCCAGAGTGTCAGGGTCGTACATGGGCTCCAGCGCCTCAAGAGCAGATTCAGGTCTACCCAGCTGCTGCTGCAGGGTGGAGAGAGCCAGACGTGCCTCCAGATGCAGAGGCGCCATCTCAACCACCTTACTGTAGCTCTTAGCAGCCACCTCTAAATGGCCAAGAGCCTTCAGACACTCTGAAAACAAACAGGAAAATATATTTTAAAAAAACATTAATTCTCGCATGTCATATATTGAAATTACACAACTAACTGACCGACTTTTAATTAACATGTAATGTATGTACATGCTTTGAATCAACTGACATATACATATATAATAAGAGTGAACAAAATACATGGAGGCTAAATGAAAAACAAGACATTTGACCCAAAGATCTGGGAGGCAAACTGAAAGACAAAAGATAAGGCTGAACGAAAGACATGGAAGCAAAACAAAAGCAAAGAAAAGGAGAGGAGAGCAAGCAAAATATATTAACACTGATCAAAAGGTAAAGAAACAAACGACCAGACAATTTAGCCCAAAAGAAAAGAAATCAAACATTAAAGATGAGTCTAAAAAACACAAACACATCCGTACCTGCATGTCGTAGCCACACTACGGCGAGGTTGTATCTCTCAGAGCAGACGAGTGCACCAAGCAGTGGCAAGGCAGAAACATACTTGCCCTTGTCCATGAAGGCCTCAGCCACGTCCAGATACAGATCACCCAGCTCCTCTGGACTCTGCTCCATCATCAACATCACCATTGGCTGAAGAGAGCACAAAGATGAAGGGTCAAGACCTTCGAACAAGCTCCACCCCATCAGACACCAATGGAAAGATAGTAATAAATGAAATATGTACACAGGTACCAGCTAGAGTACACAAACTGCTCTCCCATCCCATCACTTTCGATATCATATTCCATCCGATCATTTCCCTTTCCCATATACACTGCATCCCATTCATAAGATCCCATTCTACGGTCCTAAATCCCATCCCACACATCATATTCTTTCCAATCCCATACCAATCAGACATCCAGCACTATCCCATGATAACATATCCCATCCCAACCAGTCTTATTCATCCTGCTGCATCCGATCCAATCATAATTGATCATATTTCATCCAATCTCACCCCATCATTTCGAATCCATTCTCATCCTATCCAATCTTATCACACCATCACACCATGCGATCTCCCCTAGTTCCATTAGGCATGCTAGAGTATCCGGAATATTTCCATCACATTCATCATATTCCGTCAAAATGCCATCTTACAATAACCGACGCCGTGTCATTCTCTCTAACTGTACGCCATTCCGTAATATCCTATTTCAAACCCAATCCTATTATCCACATCCCGTAGACCTCGTCCCATAACACTGTGACATATTGTATCACATTCCATTCCCCTGTATCCCAATGCCTCGTTTTGAATCCCATCCTATTATCCTATAACTGTATCCCATCCCATCTAATCCTACCCCACCCTACAGGATCCCATCACACTGTACCCTAACCAACCCCGATACATCACTGCCTATCTACAATCCCCAATCTCATGCCTTCCCATCACACACTGCTCCATCACACAGTATCTCAGTTATTTCTCCCAAATGTATATGATAGTAAACTCACATTCAAAGGCTTGAAGACATGTTGATGGATCAGACACACCATGAGCTTCACCCTGATGTCTATAGGAACATCATCAGGCACCACCGCCTCCAAAATGTCTCCTACAGAGTGTAAAAAGAGCAGATTCGGATAATGGAACTCATCAAGAAAACCTAACGTAAGTTTGTTAAGATCATAAAAACGTGGCTCACCGTTTGCTTCTGTAGAGACATCCATGCTCTCTTCCTTCACTTCCTCATGATTCTCTGTTTCTTCCTTGTTCGCCTCTCTTTGCAGTACGATGCCGCAAAATGTAATCAAGACCTAAGCGAGATAAACGCTCATAAAAGCAAGGTCTCGATGCCAGAGGTCCGAGAAATCGGAGCAAGTTCTCACCTCTAAGGCTTTGCAATACTGGTGGTTGGCTATGTAGAGCTCGGCTGCCATGTTAACGCACTCGTGCGTGACAAGTTCAGGATGCCTTGACAGAGCCTCTTCCATTACACCGATAGCTAATGGTAAATCGCTGCTCTCGTAGTAGCTCCTAATCACACAAACACACAATAATTCATTCTAGGTACTGATTTCTAGACCAGTCTTAGCTGACTTATCTGGCATGACGTACTTAGCCATGTCGCGTGACAGCTGCATGAAGTGCTCTCCGTCAGTAGGGGGCAGCAGGGTGAGGATGCGCCGGTAGCCGTCCATGGCCTGCTTGTGCTCGCCCAACTGCTCGTACAGACTTGAGCGCTCCCACAGGTATCGAACGTTAGTTTGGTCATATTTAATCGCTGCAAGGACAAACACAGACTAAAGGTTTACGACAACTCGCAGTACATAAGGATCGTTAAGATGTCGTACGAATCAGCTCAGTCCTGACCTTTGCTGTAGCATATGATGGCCTGCTTGATGTTCTCCTGCTCCAGCGACATGTCAGCCAGTTTCAGCCACTCGTCGCAGTCGCTCGGGTTGAGGTGCGCGGCGATCAGGCCGAACTGCAGCGCCTTTTGAGCATCCCCTTGATCCTCATAGATCATCGCCAGAGTCGAGAACGGCTCATATGCCAGAGGAGCTACGACACGCACGAGACAAAGAAAAAGCACAAGCTATCACGTTAAACCTGGAAAGCACAACACCTTCACACGCTGCTGAACCCAACGAACCTTGGCGGATAATCTCCATGCACATCAGGATGGCGTCATCCTTCTCTCCGCGAGCGTAACGGATGTTCGCTTCTCCCATCAGGCCTCGGAGGGCACGAGGGAGCTTACTGCGTGATCGCTTTTCCTGAAATATCATTTTATTTTTATTTTAATAAATACTTCTCACTCTGCCTTTTGTCCATTTATTAAATTAATCAGTAAAATGTATCAAATAGTGTGTATTTTATTTAAATAAGTAAATAAAAAAAAAGTTAAAAAAAACAACATACAAATAGTATTTGTCTGGAAGACTAACATTTATTTAATAAATACGATACATTATTTATTATAAAATTTATTCCTTTTGTTAGATTTAAAATAAAATCACCATGAAATTTCAAATATAAAATGCGATAGTTCTGTAAGAGTTTTTTTAAAGCTAGTATTTCTAACATAATTGTCTTTGCGATTCGTAATAGGATTTTTTTAATCGCAAATAAATTTAGTATTTTTTTTTTTTTTTAACACAAAGATGTTTCAGTGGTTCTTCTTTAATGGCAGAAGAAAGACTTTTCAGGATAAATAAAGACAAATAAAGATAAATAGAGACAAATTGTGTGAGACAAAGTGATACCAAAATACATAAAAGTAAACATTTTGTGCTTTGGTTCTATAATAAAGATGAAAAGAGAGATTTTTAAAGCAGTTCACACCTTCATCATCTTCTTGTTCTCACGGTTGAGCTCCATCTCCAGAGCGAACACGTCCCCCGGGGTCACCTCGCTGCCGCCACCGCCGCCGCCACCGTCTACTGCGTAGTGCTCCCCGATGTCCTTCCACTCCGAATCCCCGTCCTCTTCATCTTCCAGCTCCTCTTCTTCCTCCTCCTCCTCCTCCTCTTCCTCCCCGAGCATGGAGGCGAAGGCTTTATGAACACTCGGGCTGACTCCTTCTTCTGCTCCAGCTACAGGTGGGAAAAAAACTTGTGATTAAAAAAAAAAAAAAAAAAACCTCTTTAAAAATTAGCCCCGCCCACTTCTGAAACCCAATACTAACATTGCCTCTTCTGAATAGGTTGGAAAGATTCAACAACAGTTCAACTGAGAAAAATATGTCAAATAAAACTACAAATAAATACAAAGGCAGTACAAAGTAGCACCGCCCACACGGTGACGTGGCCACGCCCACTCAACTCCAATCCAGTGTTATCATTACTGTGGATTCGGTCCACTCAAATTCTAACACAAAATTAATTGAAGAGATTGATACAAATTGTTTGAGGAAACAAGTGAGAAATTCGTTAGGTATCGTTAATCGTTGCTGCAAATTTCAAACATGAGCTCGTAGAAGAAGAAAAAAAAAGGAAACAATGGTCAGATTTGACGTGCAAATAAATTTGTGTAGAAAGTGTAGAAACAGGTTGAATGTTCAGAGCCATGTTTTTAAAAACAAATATCGCACACGGTTCCACTTTCTAGCTTTCTTGATTTTCTCTGTCGTATAAAAATGTAAAAAATATATAATTTATTCCTACAAACGCTTATTTCCATCTTGATTCAGTTATGAAGCAACTTATCGACTTAGCCCAAAGATACACTAGTTTGTGATACGATACGTATATCGGCAGCCTATAGCCAGAGTCTAAGAAAAGTCGTTAAAAATAATTTCTATTTTTTTTTTCATTCTTGGTGTGAATGTGAGTCATTTTGCAATTGTGGTGTTTAGATTGTGTTAAATGAGCTCGAGGGTTCATTTGTGGCATCCACACGACTGTATTGTGCTGCAACATTTCCAGGTCTTTTACTGATAGACATTAATAACATATTTATTTAAAGTAAAGAATGATGACTTATTCTGGACAATTTCCATCCAATCAAATGGAACATATTTCTCTCTGTCATCTAAACAAACCTGCGGGAGCAAAACATGTGGTTCTGTGTCCAACACCATCCACTGTGTTTTGGAGGAATATTCATTCATTCATTCATTCATTCATTCATTCATTCATTCATCTTCTACCGCTTATCTGAACTACCTCGGGTCACGGGGAGCCTGTGCCTATCTCAGGCGTCATCGGGCATCAAGGCAGGATACACCCTGGACGGAGTGCCAACCCATCGCAGGGCACACACACACACACACACACACACACTCTCATTCACTCACGGAATCACACACTACGGACAATTTTCCAGAGATGCCAATCAACCTACCATGCATGTCTTTGGACCGGGGGAGGAAACCGGAGTACCCGGAGGAAACCCCCGAGGCACAGGGAGAACATGCAAACTCCACACACACAAGGCGGAGACGGGAATCGAACCCCCAACCCTGGAGGTGTGAGGCGAACGTGCTAACCACTAAGCCACCGTGCCCCCCTTGGAGGAATATATGTGTATATAATTCTTCATATACAGACGTGTACATGGGATGACGTAGGGGTGTGTGTGTGTGAAGTGCGAAATCTGTGAAGTCACAGGTGTAGTGAAGGTGATGTTTCCAATGATCTCATGGTGGAAAGTTTTGGAAAAAACAGTAAACTGAAATGAGTGAAATTCTGCATTGGTATCTATAGCTGCAGATGGCGCTATAGTTCTATGTTTTGGATCCACATTGGCACATAAATAAGGTGGTCTAGTATTCTGTAGAAATGGGAAAGATGGTATGTATTATATGTAAGAGATAACTGTTAATCTGATGGAGAACCTCATTCACTTCTAACATGTGATGCTACAGTTCTGAAGGTGTTTCTGTACATTTCTGTACGACGTCTTGCTGAAGTCTTTTGTACCTGTGTGAGGTTTTGCTTTGCTGATCTTCATGGATGTGTTTGGAACAACATCATTATTCTCATCAGAGGCGTCTCCTTTATCCTCCTGGACCTGAAAGAGCAAAAAAAAACCAAGTTGTTTGTTTGTTTGTTTGCTTACTAAAAAGGCAAATATCAAAAATTCTAATACATTTTTAACTAAACAATAAGACTACAGCCATGAACTTTTTAAATGTTCTTTTATTTTTATATTCTCTTTATTTATTTATTTATTTATTTATTTATGTTTTTGTTTGGGGTCACGGTGGCTTAGTGGTTAGCACGTTCGCCTCACACCTCCAGGGTCGGGGTTCGATTCCTGCCTCCACCTTGTGTGTGTGGAGTTTGCATGTTCTCCCCGTGCCTCGGGGGTTTCCTCCGGGTACTCTGGTTTCCTCCCCCGGTCCAAAGACATGCATGGTAGGTTGATTGGCATCTCTGGAAAAATTGCCCGTAGTGTGTGATTGCGTGAGTGAATGAGAGTGTGTGTGTGTGTGTGTGTGTGTGTGTGTGTGTGCCCTGCGATGGGTTGGCACTCCGTCCAGGGTGTATCCTGCCTTGATGCCCAATGACGCCTGAGATAGGCACAGGCTCCCCGTGACCCGAGGTAGTTCGGATAAATGGTAGAAAATGAATGAATGTTTTTGTTTTACTTTTGACTCACGTTGCTTAATCTTCCTTATTAGCAATTAAAAATTAATTTTATATATATATATATATATATATATATATATATATATATATATATATGTATAAAATAAATATATATGTATAAAATAAATATTTTATTTATTTATTTAAACCAATAACTTATATACAAATATATTTATTACAAAATCAGGTTAGTGTTTTGGTTTCAAGAATAAATCAGGAATAAAATTTATAAAAATAAATAAAAAACAAAGCTATTTATTAAATTCGTGTCGAACTGATTTAACAGATAGATAGATAGATAAATAAATAAATAAATAAATAAATAAATAAATAAAGGGATATTTGTCACCTTTCGCTTTGTTTTTATTCGTTCTTCTCTCCGTCTCTCGAACTCCTCGAAGGAAATTCTACCCTCTAAATAATCATTAAGCTCAGGACTCGACTCTGACATTTTATTGTATGTTTATAACTGATTAATATTATTATTATTAACGTTCACAACACGTCGCTACGCACATTGAGTTTATGTTGCCACAGTTCCGGGTTGTACCACGTGACCTGGTCAGGTGTGTTGTTTTGTCCAATCGGAGCCCGTAGGATTCTTCTTCGTCCTCACCCGTAGATATACACACACACACACACACACACACACACACACACACACACACACACACACACACACACACACACACACACACACACACACACACACACTAGATGTCGCCTTGTATACAGCAGTACATTGGAGCGAATGCGTCAACTGAGCCGCCATCTTGGTACAGGGGACCCCCTCCTCTTAATACATCAGCATCAATGTAGCCAAAGAAATAAAATCACTATAAATCGTCATGAATGCGATTTTCTATTTTTTTGGTTGGTTCCAACAGTCAGACATGTATTTATCATTAAGTTCAGAGAAAATTTAAGGTTTTGATATTAAGATAATCTCCTTTTTCACAATATAATACATAGAGCTAGAATGTAAGTTTATTACTTACATTCTTCCACTTAAGTAAACTTTATATGAACAATCACTACTTACCTTATAGCCTACTGCATGTAACGCTGCTACAATGGTGTGACTATACATGTTCATTTATACATTTACATTGGATTGATTGGTTTATTAAATATGATACACAAAGCAATTTACAGGAGGAAGCAAATCACAAATTTGAGAGGAACATAATGTGAAAGTTAGATAGTTGAGGTGCCAAAGACTGTTCAATCTTTTCTTTATTCCTGTCCCGCAATATTCTTGCTACATTAAATAATTATGTACTAAAGTCACATAAACCAAAAAAAAAAAAAAAAAACAAAGTTTGACTTCGAGGCTGAACTTGTGTGTTACACTGCAAACCTAACTGGTGACATCCTTCCAGGACCGTCAGCTGAGTTAACCATTTAAAACTGTGTTTAGTTTCCCTACAACAACAACACGACCTTACACAGTTTCTTCCTGACACTTTTGCTCTGCAGTTGCAGAGTATGAACCTTTGTGAAATTAAGCTAAAGTGATGGTCGTCTATGCCATCTTGAGTCTCAACAATGTGATCACGAAGACCAAATGTCATATTATACATTTTTTAAAATTAACATAAGATAAAAAAAACCCAAAACCTTTTCAGGCATAATGTCATTAAATATGTCTTTAAGTGAAGTAACTTGATAAAAGAGCATTCTGTTTGTGTTAAGTCCAGGACAATCTAATAAAATATGTTTGACAGATAAGGGAATCTTACAGAACATACATAAAGTTGGGTTTTCACCTTAAAGCAAAAAAAGCATGGGTCAATTTTTAATGTCCTTATTAAGAGCTTCGGAATCTACAAACATTGTCGGTTTTCTGTCAAAAACTATTGGGTAACTAACATGGATTAGCTGTGGTCGTTAACCAAGGACAGAAACAAACCAACTTAACCAGAAATATAATTTCCTAACATTCAATATCATAAAACACATTCTCACTTGTGAAATGTAATCCCTTGATGTCTGGTTTTTAGATTTCGTTCGTTTGAACATCCAACGCAGCACAGAAGTCCGGCATCGTCCATGAATTTGAAGTACAAGACACCTGTACAAAGATGGCGGTGGCAGACCCCAAGGAGACATCTAGTATAGATATCTATGCATGTGGTGCTGCCGTGTTGTGTTCGTATTATGAAGTTCATTCATTCATTCATTTTCTACTGCTTGTCTGAACTACCTCGAGTCACGGGGAGCCTGTGCCTATCTCAGGCGTCATCGGGCATCAAGGCAGGATACACCCTGGACGGAGTGCCAACCCATCACAGGGCACACACACACACTCTCATTCACTCACACAATCACACACTACGGACAATTTTCCAGAGATGCCAATCAACCTACCATGCATGTCTTTGGACCGGGGGAGGAAACCGGAGTACCCGGAGGAAACCCCGAGGCACGGGGAGAACATGCAAACTCCACACACACACACAAGGCGGAGGCGGGAATCGAACCCCCAACCCTGGAGGTATGAGGCAAACGTGCTAACCACTAAGCCACCGTGACCCCGGATTATGAAGTTATTATAATGAATACTGTTTATACACAGAATTAAAAATATTTAAGCTAAATTGCATGTTGTGAGTTTAAATGTCTTTTAATATCATGTGGCTTTACAGGACCGGGGTCCTCGCGAGCGCTTACAGGACCGGGGTCCTCGCGAGCGCTAACAGGACCGGGGTCCTCGCGAGCGCTTACAGGACCGGGGTCCTCGCGAACGCTTACAGGACCGGGGTCCTCGCGAGCGCTAACAGGACCGGGGTCCTCGCGAGCGCTAACAGGACCGGGGTCCTCGCGAGCGCTAACAGGACCGGGGTCCTCGCGAGCGCTTACAGGACCGGGGTCCTCGCGAGCGCTTACAGGACCGGGGTCCTCGCGAGCGCTTACAGGACCGGGGTCCTCGCGAGCGCTAACAGGACCGGGGTCCTCGCGAGCGCTTACAGGACCGGGGTCCTCGCGAGCGCTTACAGGACCGGGGTCCTCGCGAGCGCTAACAGGACCGGGGTCCTCGCGAGCGCTTACAGGACCGGGGTCCTCGCGAGCGCTTACAGGACCGGGGTCCTGTCCAACGTTTACAACCCATTTAATCCCAATACTTTTAGCCTCCCTCAGCGTTATACAGCCTACAGTTATGCACAGACCTGCTTGGACACAAAGAGCCTTGACAGTAAACAAACTGACAGTAAAGTTTTATATCTACAAGTTAAACGTTGATACATACAGACATCCTCAGGAGAGTCAGTCGATGCGTCTCACCCTTTAAAAGGGCAGTTCTGAGCCAGAATTAATTCAACATGGCAACTTGAGTCAACATGAGTGGGAGCAAGTGAAGAATATGCAGACATGTGAAAATTAATCAGTGAAAAATATCTAAAAAATAAACACACATAAAAATACATACAACTTCAGAGCAGAGACTCAGGAAAAACTTTAGAATAAACAACAATTATTTCACTTCAGAGTCCTGAACACATTCTGAATATTCTTGCTGTGGGAAAATTAATTTCTTCAGCAGGTCCGTCCTCTCCTCGGCGGTCTGAGAGATGAGCTCCTGCACCGGCACCTGCAGAGAAGAAGGAAGGAAACCGGATACCAATGAAAGAAGTTACTTCTTTTTCTTCTATTGAAATATCAGTGCCGATGGCAAACTCTAAAACGCACCAGGACGGGTTCATAACCCAGGAGCTTGAGGTGGCGGATGTTTAGTGCCACGGCGCCGATAGGGTGAGTCGTACCGAAGCAGAAGGACGTCGGGGAGGCAAACAGCAGCGCAATTCTGCCAGAACAAAAATTCAAGCGTGTTAAATCTTGTATTTTAGATTGTGTTTTTTTCCTTCAAGTACTATATAAATTTTTCACCAGCATCTACGGCTAAAGTTACCTCACTGTTTGATCCTCTTTTGTTGTCGGAGGCAGCGTGGCCACGCAGTCTGGAAAAAAAAAGACAAGAATATTAAATTATATTTCGACGGAAACGTGAGAGCGTCAGACGCTGCCGTGTTGATCGTTCCTCCTTCTCACCGATGAAATAGTGTCCTTCTGCAACGACCGAGTCGGTCACCGCGTCTTCCCCGAGCAGGTCCTTCAGAGTGCTGAGTATCGCAGGGTTCCCGGGTCGACTCTGTGGAGGGAGGTGGCGGAGGTTTGGGATGGACGAGACAGGGAGATGGAGAGCGTGTTGGTCCAGCTGTAAACACAGATCTAACGTCCGCAGCAGTCGTTCCTGTCGCACCGAAAATGGACTTTCTACTGTTTAGGGAAGAGAAAGAGTGAGAGAGATTAATTTTACTTGCAAAGCCAACAATCTTAAATCTTACTGTGTTCATGGTGCACAAGCCCTGACCTTCCTTTAGCAGTTCATCCAGAACCTCGTTTCGGAGCAGTTTCTCCAGAGGAGCCTGAGGGAAGTGTCCAATCACACAAAGGCAGCTGATGGCTTTCAGAAGGTCAGTGTTGGACATCTTGGGCAGGTAGGAGTGCAGGACGTGCGTCACGCTCTCTAGAAATCTGACGAGAAGACGGAATGAAAAACACTAAATTTTCAAATCAAGGTGTTTTAATCATTTAAACAAAATATTAAGAGCTGATTCTCCTAAGATTTAGGGGTCCAAGCCCTGCAGGTGCTGTTATTTGTGTTGGTTGGTTGGTTGATTACTTACTTCTTCTAATCTGCAAAAATCATGTGGAGCAAAACAGTATCCTGTTGCTCTGGCAACCCATACAGACCTGATGATGTCTGAGCGAGTCTTTGCCTACCGTAGCCTCAGCTTCTGCACCCGGTGCAGACAGGAGTAGGATCTAATGTAGACTTCTGTTGTTCACACATGACAGTTTATCATATTGTGAATGCTTTTCTGCTCACCGTGGCTGTAAATAGTGCATGTTTACTTAATGTAACATGACGAACGCTCGTTGGATGCCACATGACGGATTCACTGAAAACCAGGTGAACGAGACGTACGCATGCAAGCAGCCGGCGAGTTTGTGTGTCACTATCTACTATCGACTGACTCTGATCTACTCTCACCTCTATTTGTGTTCACAAATAAGGGACCTGACGGTGCTTGGACCCCTTTTAATCGCTCCTCACATACACTTAGGTGAATATTTCAGACTCACGCATGCTGGTTTTCCTTCAGATGGTGGTTGAGGAAGGAATAAGACTTCAGAATGCCCTGCAGGTCCCGGAGCGTGAGGCTGTCTGGTTTCTGGATGATTCTTTCAGCAAACGCGTCCATCAGCGCGACAGGACGAAACCGAAGTCTCTTAAACTCCAACAGTAACAGCAGCACCTACAATGACATCGTCATCATCATCATCATTATTATTATTGTTCTTAACAGTACAACACAAGCCAGCGTCTAGAGTAACCTGGCAGCAGAAAGAACGTCCGACCTGTTTGTTGCTCCACATGGGAATTGTGCTTGCCATGTATTCGGAGATGGACGTAAAGAGATGCAGGTTCCTGTGGCGGAGCTCGCTGCATGACTTCAGCATCGCCATCAGCCTGGTGAAGGAAATGCTGTGCACGTTCTCTGGGTAAAAGGAAGAAAAACAAAACAAACAGATTACACATTTTAAAAGCAATTCCTGATTACTGTAAAGACATCCGTGTCATTTACAGATCTGGCAACCATGATGTCATGTGTTGTCAAATCTACAACGACAACCGGCACGACGGATGTTCTGCAGTGAGGATCAGACGTATCAGAGTCGTAGCTACAGAACCGTGACTTTACCAGCTAGCTTCTTTCCACATATGTCCAGCAGGGGCTTGGAATTCAGGCGGATGATGGCCAGCGTGTCCAACATGTACTGCATGTTCGTCAGCGAGAACTGATCCACCAACGTCAGCGCCTTCCTCTACAGAAAGCACAAATATTTATACACATTTTTGCATCAACTTTTTTAAGCGGAGAAAGCTCTAGAAAGTCACAACCGCCCAACCTCCAGCTTCTGCTTTATGGCCGGCGAGGTGTCTTTCCCGAACAGGCGCATGGTGGTGTGTAGAAGCATCACACTCTGGATGCCAGGAATCCGTTCCTCCAGGATAAATCTTAAAGGAGCAGTGGGTCATTTCTGTTAGCGCCATACAAGTGCTGCTTGGCAGGAGAACTGTAACTATAATTGTAACGTAAACACACAAACCCTCCATAACTCCTTAAGTACACATTACAAGCTGTCCAAAATAAATAAATAAATAGAAGGAGGCGTGGCTAATTTCAGACCCAGAAAAAAAAAGCTGATAATCAGGTAAATCTACTGAACATCAGTGTCATTAAACACAGGTTGATGTTGTTTTTCTAAAATAGGATTATTACATATCCGTGAAACTAGAAAACGAGTCATACTTTAATCCCTGTTTAAGAGCGTCTGCGTTTTTGCTGCTTTCCATCTCAGCGAGGCAGGAGGACAGGACCGAGAGCGCCTTCTCGTTTTCAAACTCGTTCAGCCGTTCCTGTAAAGACACAACGACAAATGACGTGATGTTTCATTCGTGTTCCAGAAGATTCAACTTGGATAAATGTGTAGCTTTTGTTTGGTTTTGTTATTTTTTTTTTTTACACCCAGGACACCAGCAGACAGTGTTATATTAAAGTTCAGTTCACTCAGCAAAGATGCTTCTGAGTCTAGATTTATTTGCAAAGTTGCTAAAAACTGAGCATTTGATGATTTGGTGTTAGGTTTCTTGTTCAAGACGGTACCTTACCGGCCTGTCCTGGGATGTGAACCTACAACCATCGCAGAGACCACACGACTAAGTAGGAAGTGGTGTCTCGGTGGTTTCTCATTGGTTAATGCTTTGTGATAAATGCTAAATAAACAAGATAAACAAACAACCTGGATGACACGGAGTAAAGTCTGCACCACATAGCTGCTCTGAGAGACCCTGAGCTTGACCAAGGCCAGCAGAGTGAACGCCAGGTTGTGGCTGTTCATGCGTGGTGCGTTCACCCTGGCACTGTGGCACAGCTTTTCGAAAGTCGGGTGCTCTGTCATGAGCCGGAGCTCCCAGTGCCTTTGCTCATCCGCCATCTTCTTGGTAGTGTGCCACATCCGGGTCAAGCTGTTGCTGATGCACCAGTGTGCCAGATTGCACCGATCCACCAAATCCAACACGTCCGAAGGTGACTGGCACTCCTTGAGCTCCTGGTTAAAAGTTGCTCTCGGATCCAAGTGGTTTTTCGGAGCTGCTAAGTCAGGAACTCGCAGGTTGAGATCCTGTGTCTGGTCATTACACTCCAGCATACGCGTTTCTTGTTGAAAGAAAGATCTAATGCCGTTAAACGTAGAGCCTTGGAATGATCTCCGTGACCATAAACACCGGTTTGTGGATTTGTGAATCATGAGGGTGGTCCTGTTCGGGGAGGGTGACGCCAATCTGCCCAAACTGCCAGCAAACCTGAACATCTCACGTGACCTCAATAGGAACAAATTCATATTGATCAAACTAATCCAAATACAGCTGGTCCTAAATAAAAGTAACATAATTTAGTCATTTGGTCATAAAAAAACAAAAACAAACCATTATGTCATTTATTTATTCTTTATTCTTTATTAAATACACATTACATTTCCTTTATTCACATTCATTACAAAAATAAATATTTATTTACCTAAAGACATGCCATATAACTGCTTAGTTAGCTTTTACTGATCATTAAAAGCATATATTAACATAAGACATATAATAAACTACACGTGATTTAGTTCCTAAAACACACAACATGTTATAAATCCTTATTATAACACAACTAACTCACTAACTTACCCTTCACTATGTTATCCGGTCCATTGCTTTCACATGTATACAATGGTCGCATCCCGAATGCATCTGTACTCTAAAAGAAGTGCACTACGTCCTGTACAAGTCAAACCCTTTGTAGTGTTCCTATGTAGTAAACACTGACGGATTTGGAACGCACCCGTATTAAGGCCGCGGCCATTTTGTAGTGCATCCTGAAATCATTTCCGACCTCACGAAAACGGATAGAAAGAGTAACTCGTCTGGCACGTAGTGACGTAGTATTGTAAGTTACGATATATCACGATAAAAAATATTTGTTAATTTTTTATTATATTTGTTTAAGTAAAGCGACGAGATTTAATAGTATAACGCGCTATGACGTGACGTGTTGCTAACCGATCGCTTTCTGTGTAACACCAGCGGTTGCTTAGCAACCATTTGATGCTAGGAACCATGGCTAACTTCGTTTTAGCAGGTGGTAAAAACTTTACATTTTTTTTTTTTTTTTTCAATTTCAAATGTATTTTTTACAGCCAAAAGAGAAAACTAACACATTTAAACATATCTGGAAGCTTATTGTTTATTTAAAATTTGAAAAAATGTACATTTTATTTTGTATTTTTTTTGTTTATCGTCTCTGATTCTGTATTATTCTGAACAGGAAAGGCAGATTGTCCTTATTACGCCAAAGCTGAGCTTCTAGCAGATTTGCTACAAAGCATCCTGCCTGATTTCCACATTCACAAGATGTGCATGCTGCCCAGTGTCTGGGAGGTACAGAGTCACCGCTCACACTCACACTACAACACTGTGTCTTTAACTGTGTTTATTTAAGGACTGTGTGAATCTCTTCCTGTCAGACTTGGCTTGAAGACACTTGTTCATCCAATGGCTGGAAACACCAGAGCAGCCCCATGGTGTGGAGGGAACTGACTGGTCGTGGAGGAAAGGGAGCGCTTCTCGGAGGATTTAGTGATTTTCTTGAATACGTACAGGTAGAAGAGATGCTACAAGAGCTTGTGAATGATTCTTCAGTGAACTGAGGTTTAAAACCATTTTTTTGTACTTAACTCAACCTTCCCCATCTCTCAGGGTTACTACGGTATCACATCAGACATGACCACAGAGCAGATGCTGAACATCGCAGCAGAGAACCTTCAGGCAACAGAACTTCATCTTCAGGATGAAGAGCGACGTCGCAAACTCCACCGATCCTTCCACATCTGGATCAGCAGGTGTCGTGATGTACTGTTTTTTAAGAAAGAATCGTGTTCAGGGTCACTGATTCGGTGTCACTTGCTCAGAGTTTAATTTCCTACAGTACAGTGGCACATATACGAGTCTGCGATCTGCAACGATTCGTTATTTCACGTGTGATATTTCTCTATTCAAACAATTTACAATTTCTTTACGTACACGTTAATGTCCACATGATTCTTATCACAGGATTCATTTATCAAATTTTTTTCACCTTATTCATTAATCATCAAATGATTCATTTAGCTTTGTGATTCATTTCTCATCAGATGATTCTTTTTTTTGACCACGATTCATTTTTCTTCACAATACGTTAAATTTCATGTGATTTTTCAGGTCAGTTTTCAGGAGTGATGTAATCAAGAGCATGTAGTAATACATTCCCAGTTAATTCCCATTCGTGGTCACATCATTTTATTTTACTCCTCTCGATTGGGTCTGAATATTCTGACAATAAGTCTCTGTGCAGTGCTTTAAACCCCATCTGCTACCACCTCGTCCCGTTACTCTTCACATCCGGCACATTCGCCACCGTCCCCAGCATCAGCCTCCACCTTCTGGACAAAGATGCCAACGAAGACACTCTGTTGGCTCTTAAAATGGAGGTCGAGGACATGGTTCTGCCGCAGCTTCACCAAGTCACCGTCCACTCCGACCTGAATCAGGCCTTCCAGTCAGCTGATCTGATCGTGCTTCTGGACGACCAGGAACCGAGCGAGGAACCGGAACAGCGGCTGAGCCGAGTGGTGGAGCGATACCATCACTACGGACGTCTGATCGAGGAAAACGCGCAAAAGGATCTACGAGTGCTGGTGGCAGGAGACGTCGCCATCAACTTGAAGTGTGGCCTCCTGATCGACAACGTGCCCTCTGTGGATCCACGGCGCTTTGTGGCGATGGCAACGCAGCTGGAAGGAGAAGCGAGGACTCAGCTTGCCATGCAGCTAGAAGTGAAAAACCACGGTCTGAATTCCACCTCCATTCGTTCAAATATTCACTCTGTAATTAAATGTGCGTTACGTAAGATTAGCGTTCTATTGGTTACATGGATTGGGGTCAACATTTGATCACCTTAAGCCCGCCCCATTCCCAGATGAAGCCACGCCCTCTTAACATAGAGGCTGACATCAGGCCCATCCTACACAAACAAACATTCTGGACCTGAAATCAGTTTTCCAAATGAGTTTCTTCTGCTTAATGCACTTGTGCTGAAGCCACAGATTCAGACGTTATTATTTATTCCTGCTTTAAATATTTTCCAGGTTATTTGCATATGCAAAAAATTTACTTATCGCACCTTTAAAGCAAGACAGGTGAATTTGGTCATTAAAAAAAAAAACATTAGTTATTTTTGCCAGTTAACTGCAGTTGTTTTCAGAAGTACAAGTAAAATATTTATTTATTTATTTATTTATTCATGCAAACGCGAGAGCAGCGTCCTGCTTTTACTCCTCTCCTCATGACTAAAAACATCTCTCTCTCTCTCATCTCAGATATCACCGATGTCATCGTCTGGGGAAACATCAGCGGTCATTTCCACATCGACCTGCAGCGAGCGAAGGTGTACAGATATAAAGGTGCCATCTGGGGACCTGAAGATTTCTCTCACAGCGTCTTGGAGACGATTTATGATGGGTAGGAAATAATAATAAACAATAACAATTAAAAAAAAAAAAAAAATTATACAAGAACATGAAGTAAACATTTCCCAGTGAAAGCGAAACAAAATCTGATTATTCTAACACTTAACACGTAACACGTGCGCATATCGTTGTCCTCGTCACAACAGAGACTATAACGATCTCTGGATGGGAGGAGCAAAACTCTCTTCCTCTTGTCAATCACAGCAACAACAGCCAATCACGAGCGTCCGTATGTGGAAGAGGGCGGAGTGTGAATAAGCACCTGATTGTCTTCGTCCTCTGCATGTTATTCATCATATCAGTAATTCTCCTCTTTCTCCTGACAGTAAATGGCTGAAGGACAAGTTCCAGAGCTCGGTCGGCTCACGTCGAAGTGCCATTTCTGTCAAAACGAACAGGACTACAGCTATTTCAGCATCCCAAGCAATCATTACAGCTGTGGACGCATGGATGAACGACTCGTCTGATCAGATCTTCTCACTGGGTGTGATCAGTACAGGTACGTCCAGCCAGCCGCTCAGGTCAGACACACCCACACAAACAGGTCATCTCTGGACACTAATCCCGTCTGATCATCCAGGGCACTTCGGAATTCCCGCCGGTCTGATATTTTGCGTTCCCGTGACGTCTCAGGATGGCGAGTGGTCGGTGTGTGAAGACGTCGTCATCACCGAAAAGCTGCAGAAAGAACTGGAGGCTGCAGTTAATGAGATCACGGCGGTGAGCGCACAACAAAAAGGTGGAGTGAATCTGATGTAGCACTTAGTCGTGTTTAATCCGTCTAATTTCCTGTCGCTCGTAGGAGAAGACGTTCGCAGCTGGAATAAGGATGTAAACATCTGTCGCCTGAAATCAGCATCATCTTTATTCAAACGAATCCGAATGAGCATCACAATAACAAAAAAGGTTATTAAATAATAAATTCTTGCTTAATTCTTAATTATTTCTACAATCTCAGTTTCAATATTTAGATTTATATGATTTAAAAATCAAAGTGTATGTATATATATATATAGATTAGATTTATGATCAAGATTCATTATGTTTATTATTTTAGCCTCCCGGTCCCTTCGCTGCGAAATACTTTCTAATTGTAAACTTTTCATTAGTAAGAATTTCATTTAATTTCTAATAAAATTCCATATTTATCTCCTGAGTTTTATTCCGACGTTAAAACACGACGGGAGTCAAAACAACATGAAGATACAAGACACGACACTGCAAAGTCATTTGGCTTCTAAAAAATTGGCCACGCCCACAAACAGACCTGTTGTACACAAAGGGATGAATTTTCATCACGTTACACGCACGTGTCCGACTCCGTGTGTCATATAAAATCTGTATTTATATAAAAGTCCAAAGTGCGTCCTGTTGAAATGGTCTCACATGAAACAAACACACTTGTTTTTTTTTTCTTGTTTTTTTTTTTAATTTAAATCAATTTCACAAGTGCTCACTGGAGTCAGGAAGTAAAAATGATCACGATGCAAGATGCCAAACTGTTTTTAATAGAACACGACGTCCTGTGGAAGAAATCAAATAATGCAAACTGAGCAAGGCGTTACATCAAAGTCGTACAGTATTACGTCATTACTGAGCGATACGGATAAATAAAAAGTCCCCGAGCCCCAAGACGACAGACATACACACTATATATATACACACATATATATATACATATGTGTGTGTGTATATATATATAGATTTCGATATATAAACATTAACACAACTATAAACGATAAAACATCTCTTTAAAGTTAGACTAGTATAATCTTGAGTGCTTTAGGTCTCTGGGTTAAGGATCTGTGAACCTACACGCTAATAAAACAACGTTGTCCCTTGTCTTGTGTTTTTACAGCGAGATGTAACGCTCACACGAGGATTAACTCCCTTCTTTATATACGTACGTGTATATTTTTTATCACCATGACGTTAAGTAAAACCTCCGAAAAGCAGGATTTCTTACTAGCCGAAAAAAATCATGCTTAGTGAAATTCTTTCTGTGACGATTTCATCATCATCATCATCACCACTATTTGGGAGAAGTGTGGGAAAGAAAGAAAGAAAGAAAGAAAGAAAGAAAGACGTGCTTTTCATTAAAGTATAAAGCAATTGTGAACAAAAGATAAATTGTACAGAATTCTGGTGTGTAAGCAGGATGTCGTAGCGGACGGATATTACGGCCTTTGAGCTTCATCTTGAAGGAAAACTCCACCCAGAAACACTAACGTTTGTGTATTCATCGATAAACGACTACAGAGTTCAGAGAAGTTCAGAGAAATTCAGGGAAACAGTGACCTCGCATACAACCTTTTTTTTTTTCCTTCCCACAAATGTTAGTGCCTAAAACCGAAAGTCACACAATTCGCCGTTGTTTTGAGAAATCCAGACTACAGAAACACTAGACTCAAATTCCCAGAATGCAAAGCAGATTCAAAGCAGCAGAGACACGGTTTAGCCGGACAGGGCTAAAGGATTAAAGTGCCGCTGCATCGCTCACTCTAACTGAGTAACTCTATCTGACTCACCTCACTATCAGCGACGGCGTTCTGGGGAATCGGACCAATGCGTCTAAACAGTTTTATATATACGTAAAAAAGAATTAGTAAAAGTTGTTCAGGGTCGATTTTTCCTTCAAGAGCTCAAGTGATACCTAAGATTTTTTTTTTTTTTCTTAGACGCAACGATATCATTCCATATATTTATACATACTGGACATGAAGGTGCCAAAACGTCTCATCTGTCAGCAGTCTTCCCTTCTCACTTAAACACAACCCTCGGTCAGGGGGAAATCTCCACACAATAAAACAACAGTGACTGGCTTCAGTGTGTTGATCTACACTATAAATAAACGGCATTTCTGGACGTTGATATGGAACATGCTAGGACTCCTGCGGTTGCTGGTCGATCGGCGGCGCGTCTGTCGGAGTCACCTGTCCGTCAAACCCTAACCCAAGCCCATCGTCCATGTGCTCCAGTTCACTTTGGTCCAGAAGCTCAAAGTCCTCGTCCTCTGGCACGACGAGCGTCGTGTCCTCGCCCGTCCTGTCCCCTTCCTCGGGAGGTGACTCCGTAGGACACGGCGGCGTTTCGGTAGGAAGGAACTCGGCCACTTCGGGAGCCTCGGCCGCCTCCGAGGAGCTCAACAGGGCAGAAAGGGTGTTTTGCACCACGGTAGAGATGGCAGTGCTAACGATCTCCTCGCTGAGGGCCTCCAGGGTGCGAGGGGACACCTCGGGCTCACTTGCTGCACCGCGGCCTTGTCCTTGTCCATTGAAGTGCGTGTTAACGAAGTGCAGCGGAGAAGCGAGGTGCTGGATGAGCAAACTGGCCGGGCTCTGAGACTCCTCCTGAGAACCCAGTGGAAAGTGAAAGAGTCCGGGCTCGATGGATGGAAACTCCTCCACCGAGGGGAATTCTGGGAGATCCTTTGAGAAGCTTTCCTCAGGTTCACTGTGAACGCTCTGCTGGTCCAAATCTGTGACGCAGACAAACTGCATTTAACTAACATGTAAACATTTTCATCTTTTTACCGAAAACAAGTACAATATTACAACTTATTTAAATAATTTGGTACTAATTTGTAATAAATCAAAATTAAGTTAAGCTCAGATTTCTCACAGCGTCTGAAAAAGGCACTAGATTCCTGTTCCAACTACTACTGATCTTAATCTCGCTCGCTGTCTAGACAAGAAACAGAAACCGTCACGTCTTTAATAGCAAATAACAGATTGGTGGACGTGTAACTTACTGCACGCACACACACACACACGCACACACACACACACACAGGTTAATACACTGACTCATCAGTACCTTCTGAAACGTCTGTAAGTTGTGGTGTGGTCGCTCTGGACACAGAGAATCCTCCACTCTCGAGGATGGACGCTTCCTCGTCAGACAGCTCGGAGTCGGTGATGGCCATCGCCAACGCTGTGGTCTTTACGTCCACCTGAGGACAAACAAGACAACCAATCAGCATCGAGAATCCTAACGTACAACTAAATGTCTTCTCCATATACACATATACAGTATGAAGTAATAAGTGACTTACCGTGGGGGCAAAGCAGGACAGCTCCTCCTCGCTCTCACTCTCTGTCTCAGCCCTCGGCTCATCTCCTTCTTCCTGTTCCTTTTTCACCTCTGCGTACACACACACACACACACACACACACACACACACACACACACACACACAGTAAGTGGATTCATACAGACAGGATGTGAAAACCTGCATGCTAGAACAAGTCTGTATGACATGCATATCGTTATTAAACACTTTTATTAGAGCAGCTTTAGTCCTTCAGCCTGTCCAGCTCTCTCACTCTCTGCTTCATGTGATAAAATCATTACAGTTCGGATAACAGACGTCTACGGCGGTGCGTGACGGCGTCTTTACGGCGAACTCGTGCAGACGTTAAAGCGCTCACTTCTCTTGTCGTGTTTGTGGTGCTGCGTGTCTCCCTTCATGCTGTAGTCCAGCTTCATCAGGATCGGCTCCAATCCCGTGTACATCTTCTGGATCAGCTCGTGGTACACAACCAGAGGCCACAGCAAGACGCTTAGCACTAAACACACACACACACACACACACACACACACACACACACACACAATAACATTAGCTGAATTTATGGCAGCAAAATTGTAATGAATAAAATTCACCTTGTGATACCTGAGAAACGGCTCAGTGACTCCGCCCACTTGTTTTCTATTGGCTCACAAACCCCCAGTTTGTAAAACAGCACCTATATAAACCTCTTCACTTCTGTGTTCTTTCCCCTTCAGTGAACTGCCTTAAGTATTGGCACCCTTTGATTTGCATCTACTACCTTCTCAGAACTACAAATAAACTAACAGACGGTAATTGGGACATTAACATATTTTATTTCCCAACTTGATTAACTTATTCGAATAGAAAAAAAAAGTATAGCAAAAAAAAAAATATTTTTTTTTGCAGCTGTCCAGACAAGTTTATGTAAATTATTATTCTAAATTAAATTGTGTAAAAAATAAATATTTTTTATATCAATTATTTAGAAATATTTATTTGAAAACTGATTCAGAAAAATTGTAAAGAATATTTCCTATTTAAATAAAACAGAACATAAAACCTTTTTTTTTACTTCATATATGCAAATATTAAAGAAATCTATTGTGACACTTTGACTTCGATTGTAACGCGACTTAAGTAAAAAAAAATCCCTTCGAATATTCACAGATATTTAATAAATATTTAAAATATTTTTAGATGCTTTTCCGAAGTGCTTTATTTTTTATTTTGAGAAGCAAAATTTTCACTCAACAAAATAAGACAATTTGCTTCAGTGTGTATTCAGAGGACGATTAAAAATAAAATGAAGGTATAAATACAATCACTCACTAATATATAAATAAAGTTTAAAACAAAGCAGGTTTGCTCACAAATAATGTAGGAGATCATGATTCCGGGTATGTAGTGTCCAACCACGGCCAGCACCAGACATCCTGAGCACGTCATCACACAGAACTGAGTGGACAACATCACACACACACACACACACACACACACACACACACACACACACACACACACACACACACACACACACGCACGCACAAAAAGAACCTGAAAAACCACAATGTCTTTTTATATGCAGCGACAAACCATCTCTGAAGCCCTAAAGGTTTAAACCTTGGCATTAACATTTTACTGTTAAGTACCATATGAGTCACTGGAGTGTGTTGGGTGTGTGATTAGTGTTGGCTTTCCTTTAAGTGGTTAGTTTCAACAGAGGAGTTTTTTAATGTATTTTGGCACACATTCAGGATCCATCTACACTACAGAAGTCTCACACTTGGTTCTGGTGTAAACTTCCATATACGTGCAGAAATGTCCAGCAAATTAAAAACAAATGAACGGTTTTAGACGTCGTCGTCACCTTGCCGTGATTCTGCCGTTTATACTGAAGCATCTCCTGGACGTAGAGGCTGCAGGTCAGGTAGCTCTCGGCGAGGTGGTGGCTCAGTTCAGCCACGCTCAGGAGCTTCGGGTGAACGCTCATGTTCTCTCTGTGGAGGAACGAAGAGGGAAAATATCACAACACAATGACTACTGTTTTTATGGGTATTTAATGAACCGTTCCAGATTAGACCACAACTGTTTAAATCTGAATACAGGTGCAAAGGTGAATATTTGGAACACACACACACTCCAACACACACCCCAACACACACTCCAACACACAGACACACCCCCCCACACACACACACCCTTCCACACAAACACCCCCCACACACACACACCCTTCCACACACACACAAACCCCCCTTCCACACACACACACACAAACCCCCCTTCCACACACACACACACACACACAAACCCCCCTTCCACACACACACACACACACACACACACACACACACACAAACCCCCCTTCCACACACACAAACCCCCCCTTCCACACACACACACACACACACAAACCCCCCTTCCACACACACACACACAAACCCCCCCTTCCACACACACACACACAAACCCCCCCTTCCACACACACACACAAACCCCCCTTCCACACACACACACACAAACCCCCCCTTCCACACACACACACACAAACCCCCCTTCCACACACACACACAAACTCCCCTTCCACACACACACAAACCCCCCTTCCACACACACACACACACACAAACCCCCCTGCCACACACACACACACACACACACACAAACCCCCCTTCCACACACACACAAACCCCCCTTCCACACACACACACAAACCCCCCTTCCACACACAAACCCCCCTTCCACACACAAACCCCCCTTCCACACACACACACACACACAAACCCCCCTTCCACACACACACACACACACAAACCCCCCCTCCACACACACACACCCCTTCCACACACACACCCCCCTTCAACACACACACAAAAACCCCCCTTCAACACACACACACACAATCCCCCCTTCCACACACACACAAACCCCCCTTCCACACACACACACACACCCCTTCCACACACACACACACACACCCCTTCCACACACACACACACCCCTTCCACACACACCCCTTCCACACACACCCCTTCCACACACACACACACACACACACACAAACCCCCCTTCCCCACACACACACACACACACAAACCCCCCTTCCCCACACACACACACACACACAAACCCCCCTTCCACACACACACACACACACACAAACCCCCCTTCCACACACACACACAAACCCCCCTTCCACACACACCCCCCCTTCCACACACACACACCAAACCCCCCCCCCACACAAACCCCCCCTCCACACACCAAACCCCCCCCCCTTCCACACACAAACCCCCCCCCTCCACACACACACACACACACACACACACACAAACCCCCCCTTCCACACACACAAACCCCCCCTCCACACACAAACCTTCCTTACACACACACACACACCTCCCTTCCACACACACACAAACCCCCCTTCCACACACACACACACCCCCCTTCCACACACACACACACCCCCCTTCCACACACACACACAAACCCCCCTTCCACACACACACACAAACCCCCCTTCCACACACACACACAAACCCCCCTTCCACACACACACACACCCCCCTTCCACACACACACACACCCCCCTTCCACACACACAAAGAGCCCCCTTCCACACACACAAAGAGCCCCCTTCCACACACACCCTTCCCCACACACAAACCCCCCTTCCACACACATACACAAACACCCCCCTTCCACACACACACAAAAACACCCCCCTTCCACACACACACAAACACCCCCCTTCCACACACACAAACACCCCCCTTCCACACACACAAACCCCCCTTCCACTCACACACACAAACCCCCCTTCCACACACACCCTTCCCCACACACAAACCCCCCTTCCACACACACCCTTCCACACACACACAAACCCCCCTTCCACACACACACCCTTCCACACACACACACAAACCCACACACCCTATAAACAACTTTTAGAATTCAAGTGATGTTTCTTTATGAAGATCCGTCTCTAAAACAGCGAGATGACGATGTCACACACACGATACTCTGTATGTAATTATACAGATTATGTTCATGATGTGGTGACCTGTACGTCCGTAAGCTAATACCAGATTAAGACCATAGTCCGTACCGTTCTATCCCGGGTGCCTCTGTGTGGAGCGCTGTGAGGGACAACAAAAATAAAACAAGGTGAGGATGTAAAACGATGCTTTAAACAAATGTACACCTGAAATTAACAGTAAATGTACCAGCAATCTGTGGCAGTTTGTCCTTCCATCTGTCCAACAGGGTGAAGGCCAGCAGAGACGCAGCGATGAAGAACAGAGGACGTAAAGAAGTAGACGACAACAACCTGGAGGACAAATGACCAGAAACACCAACCAGAGGGAGTCGTTTATACAAAAGTTTGTCTTGTTAATTCATTAATTAATTGATAAGCGCTCGTGATAGGGGGCGTGGCCTAGCAGTTTGATCACGTGACCAGTCACGTTTCCGAGCTGGAAATTCATTAAAAGTATTTAAAAAAAAATCAGCCAAAATACTTTGAGATTGATTTCAGGTAAAATAAATAAACCATTAAAATGTCACGTGTATTCCTGTTGCTATGGTAACACACATACTATCCTATCAAAGTACTTTAAGTGCTTTTATTAGGATAAAAATAATTACTAATAGAACACTATTTATTAATATAATAACTAAGCGTTCACGTCGCATTTCACGTCAGAATGGAGCTAAAGCTAAGCTAAGGCTAAGCTAAGCTAAGGCTAAAGCTAGCTGCCTAACTCATTAGCATCTCTGCTAACTTCTACCATTTTGTGACGGACATTTTGTGTAAAAAAAAAAATAATAATAATAATAAAAAAAATAAAAAATAAATGTATAAACCCGTTAATTTCCCGGTTGGTTTAAATGACGGTTAAAACCGTTATTCACCGCGTACCAGAAGGCGGTGTTGAGCGCGAGCGCAGCCACGGCACTGTGCACGGGCGTCTCCCACACCAACAGTCTCTGTGCGCACGACAGCGCGCGCTCGTAGGGCGCGAGCCACCGCTGCAGCCGCCGCCGGAGCCTCAGGAGCTCGGGGCTGTCGCTCCGCTCCGTGCACGGGAACAGCGCCTCGAGCTCCACCGGACTGCACGAGGAGGAGGAGGAGGACAGGACGTACGGGCGCGCGGCCTCCTCCCCGCTCGCCATTTTCCTCCTTCTTTACCTTTGTGTTGCTGTCAGCGCCCTGAGACCCCGCAGCTCTACAGCGAGCGTCACGGAGCAGCACAACGAGCTCCAAACAAACCACGCCCTGTTCACTACACTACGGCCCTGTTACATAACGCGCCTCTACACCATCACCAGTGCTGCACAAATCCGGTGTACACGCCACACAGAGCACTCACGTGGCTCCTGTCACGTGTGTGTTGTTTACCGCGAGACGACTAACACGTGTGTTTTCAGCACCATCTGCTGGACAGCACACAGAATCGTCCTGTTAGTGATTCGTTACTGAAGAAAAAAACACTTTAAACACAATTACAACAAAAAGAGATAAATAAAGAGACGTTTTTGTACAGACGTCTTAAGACTCCCAGCATTATTATATTTGTTCTGTCTTTTTTTTGTCGTAATAATGACTTCATTTATCTCGTTATCTCGGAATGGACCCGATTATCAGAATCAGAATCAGAATCAGGTTTATTGGCCAAGTGTGTTGACACACACAAGGAATTTGGTTCCAGCAGTTTGTGACTCTCAAAGGTACAGAAATAAACAACACTCTACTATACAATACAATACACACATAAATAACACTATACTATACAATACACACATAAATAACACTATACTATACAATACACACATAAATAACACTATACTATACAATACACACATAAATAACACTATACTATACAATACACACATAAATAACACTATACTATACAATACACACATAAATAACACTATACTACTGTATACTATACTATACAGACATAAATAACACTATACAATACAATACAGACATAAATAACACTATACAATACAATACAGACATAAATAACACTATACAATACAATACAGACATAAATAACACTATACTATACAATACAGACATAAATAACACAATACTATACAATACACACATAAATAACACTATACAATACAGACATAATTAACACTATACTATACAATACAGACATAAATAACACTATACTATACAATACAGACATAAATAACACTATACTATACAATACACACATAAATAACACTATACTATACAATACACACATAAATAACACTGTACTATACAATACACACATAAATAACACTATACGATACAATACACACATAAATAACATTATACTATACAATACACACATAAATAACACTATACTATACAATACAGACATAAATAACACTATACTATACAATACACACATAAATAACACTATACTATACAATACACACATAAACAACACTATACTATACAATACACATAAATAACACTATACTATACAATACACACATAACACTATACTATACAATACACACATAAATAACACTATACTATACAATACAGACATAAATAACACTATACTATACAATACACACATAAATAACACTATACTATACAATACAGACATAAATAACACTATACTATACAATACACACATAACACTATACTATACAATACACACATAAATAACACTATACTATACAATACACACATAAATAACACTATACTATACAATACAGACATAAATAACACTATACTATACAATACAGACATAAATAACACTATACTATACAATACACACATAAATAACACTATACTATACAATACAGACATAAATAACACTATACTATACAATACACACATAACACTATACTATACAATACACACATAAATAACACTATACTATACAATACAGACATAAATAACATTATACTATACAATACACACATAAATAACACTATACTATACAATACAGACATAAATAACACTATACTATACAATACACACATAAATAACACTATACTATACAATACACACATAAATAACACTATACTATACAATACACACATAAATAACACTATACTATACAATACACACATAAATAACACTATACTATACAATACACACATAAACAACACTATACTATACAATACACATAAATAACACTATACTATACAATACACACATAACACTATACTATACAATACACACATAAATAACACTATACTATACAATACAGACATAAATAACACTATACTATACAATACACACATAAATAACACTATACTATACAATACACACATAAATAACACTATACTATACAATACACACATAACACTATACTATACAATACACACATAAATAACACTATACTATACAATACAGACATAAATAACACTATACTATACAATACACACATAACACTATACTATACAATACACACATAAATAACACTATACTATACAATACACACAAACAACACTATACTATACAATACACACATAACACTATACTATACAATACACACATACATAACACTATACTATACAATACACACATAAATAACACTATACTATACAATACACACATAACACTATACTATACAATACACACATAAATAACACTATACTATACAATACACACATAAATAACACTATACAATACAGACATAAATAACACTATACTACTGTATACTATACTATACAGACATAAATAACACTATACTATACAATACACACATAAATAACACTATACTATACAATACACACATAAATAACACTATACTATACAATACACACATAAATAACACTATACTATACAATACACACATAAATAACACTATACAAGAAAACAATGCAGATGATGAGATACACTGACAGATGGCAGGGGGTACACTGAGCCTTAGGAGTTTGGAGTGGAGAATTTCCAGAATTATTGTATTAAAAGCCGAACTGAAGTCGACAAACAGAATCCGGTCGTCTGTCCCTGGGCTGTCCAGGTGCTGCAGAATGTAGTGCAGTCCAATGTTGACTGCGTCGTCCACTGATCTGATTGCACGGTAGGTAAACTGTAGGGGATCCAGCATCTGTTCTGTGACAGTCTTTAGGTGGGACAATACCAGCTGTTCAAAGGTCTTCATGACAACAGATGTCAGAGCGACAGGCCTTTAGTCATTCAGTCCAGTGACAAAGGGTTTCTTGGGGACCGGGACGATTGTTATTGTTATTGTTATTAATGTGTAATGAATGATTAAAACCTTAAGCCTTTATTCTCATTAACACTGTCAATTGTTTGTATTCGTTTTGTCACGGATTTATGATTTGTGATTTGTATTAATGTGTTGTTCTGTGCCGTAAGAGCCTTGTTTTTTTACACTAACGTGCGCTGACTTTAACTGTGCTTTCAGAACAGATTGTGGATTACCAGCAGTAGGGTGACATTATTGTGTTCGATGATAAAGATAAAGACCTCACAGCCTCCTTCTTAGGTGTCGGACACTTGTGCGGAGTCCCTGATCAAAGTAAAAAGCAGACGATCACCTGATGCTAAACATGTTAAAATAAACAGTAGTAACAAATTCGTGCCAGGTTTCAGTACAGCTGCTGTTTATTTCCTCTCAGTAGACACAAATGGTACAAAAAATATTTACAGCAAACAAAACAACAACAAAAAAAGACACAGCGTTCAGTTTAGCAGCTGTTGAAGCTCTTATTTCCACGGGGAGTGTGTGTGTGTGTGGTGTGTGTGTGTGTGTGTGTGGTGTGTGTATCAACATCGTGTCACATCACTCGGCAATATCTGGGGAGAAAAAATACAAAACATTTAAAATACTTCTAGGAACTTTTTCTACACAAAGAAACGATAAAATAATGAAATAAAAATATTAAACACGAGAACCGTCATAAAAGTTAATAAATTAATTTTTTACCAAGTTTGATTACTTCTGTAAGACCTCATTAAAGTCCCTAATGTTCCTAATTAAATTCCCTTCAGTGTGTGTATAAAGATTAAAGGTGGGAAAACATTACCGGTGGCGTGTGATGGAGGAGAAGGTGGAAGGAGTGAACGTAGGATGAGGCGTGGACTCGTCACGTTAAGGCTACGCGAGCAGAGCATCGATGCCCGCTGGAGATAAAATCATGGCCTGGAGAAGATCTGAGAGGGAGATGATGCCTTGAACCGTGTCGTCGTCTCGGTCCACCAGAACCAGCCTGTGAACCTAAACACGAGGACAGACAGCAGCATGTCTACTGTATAGATATTGTACAGTTTGAGGAGTTAAATATACATCACGCATCACAGTTAAAAGACCCCACCCACAAATATATAGCTGGATATCACACCGGGAAAATTTTATTTTTATTCATTCAGTTTATTTGTCTAACATTGTCGTACAGAAGTATAGAAACAGAATACAAATGTTAAAGTTTATCCCTAATGATCGAGCCTGAGGTGACGGCAATGAGGAAAATCTCCCTGAGATGATGTGAGGAAGAAACCTTGAGAGGAACCAGACTCAAAAGTGAACCTCATCCTCATTTGGGTGACACTGAACAGTAAATAATGTAAATGTAAATAATGTCCTTTATGTCCAGTGGAACTGTGTGACCAGGAGCTCCTGAGCAACTAACAGGTCAGAGTCATTTCTGACTTCATTACAGACTTCACACTAATTCCTTCCTGCTGAAAGTCTTTAAATGTTCACAAATCAAACGAACCAAAACACTCAGACACTAAAACCCAGATATTTAGCTGTCTGGTACACTGTGGTTTCAGTTTAAAACATCTGCCCACCTCTGCCTTGGCGATTCTGTCGACGGCGGTCTCCAACGTTTCGTCAGGATAACACTTAATAACTCCCTCGACGAAACAGCGCCGTCTCCTTAAAGCCTCCTTCATGCTAATGCTCAGGTTGTTGTAGGTTTTCTGTGCGGCCAGATTCTGCGATCAAAACACACAATTAAAAAAAAAAACAATGCATGTAATTGTAATACATTTATTGCAGACAGACGTGAACAGAAGGGCAAAATATCCTGGGGTGTAAAAACTATTGCTGTCTGCATTTTTATACCCTGTCATATATATGACACCTAGAATAGTTGAAGTTAAAATTTTACTTACTATTACGTCAAATCTTGAGTAAAGAGCCACTACCTTACCTAGAAAAAAAATGTATTAATAATAATAATAATAATAATAATAATAATAATAATAATAATAATAATAAAAATTAATTGTAAAATCGCAAGGTACTATAAAAAAATAAAAATAAATAAAATAAATAAAAATAATAATAGAAAGACCATGCTACATTTATTATTATTATTAGTAGTAGTATTTTTAGTGATATTAAATTTGCTTGTTGTTTTTAAGTCAATAATTTGTCACCATTTTCGTCCACCACGGGCAGTGCAGATACTCGTCTCTCCACGAAAACAGACAGAGCGTCGTACACCGTGGCCGTCTGCTGTATAGTGGCGATGTCCCGGAAAGTCCCGACTCCCGCTTCTTCAATTTTCCTCTGCAGAAATCGTGGTGTTGGGATCGTTGATCTCTGCACATAACATATAAATGCCAGGCGGAAGCAATTGGGCGTAAGACAGACTTTTTTAGGGCTGTTCCAAAATGACATGATCATAGAGCAGGACTCAAGGTACTGTAGTGACGTTCACAGCTAACAATCTATACCTGAGAATCACCGTGAAACCAAGTAGACAATGAGAAAACTGGGAAAACCAGGAAATGACTGGGACATTGGAAACAATAAATCCACTGAGACACTAAGAAGTCTGGAAAACACAGGGAAAGCAGCAAACAACTGGAAAAAATAGCAAACCATAAGAGAAACCGACAAAATCACTCAGGAAACGAATAAAACCACTGGGAAAAAAACAGAACCAGCCACTGGGGAAACCAACAAACCACTTGGAAACCAATAACAAACCACTGGGGAAACCCTCACACCGCTGCGGAAACATACCATTGCCAAAACCCACAATTAAAAAAGGAAGAACTGGGAAAGCTCTTAAAGGTACTGTAGGGGTAAACCTACTGTAGAAGCCACTGGGAAACCAGAAAGTCTTACGGAAAGCAGGAAGATGAGACAAGAAGAGACCAGAAGAGACAGATATAACAGAACAAACAGACACTGGGAAATCAAGATGGACTCAATAAAGAAAGTGTCATCAAAAACAGAAAGCTGCAGGCCCTCGGAAGCCAAGAAACCACAAGGAACTCTGAAACCAGAAAACCACTGGGAAACTGAAAGGTACTGGGATGCCTAGAAACCATTTGGATAATTGATTGCTACTAGGACAGGATTCGCCAACCCGCGGCTCCGGAGCCGCAAGTGGCTCTTTCATCCCT
The DNA here is from genome assembly GCF_030014155.1 of Tachysurus vachellii. Classification (NCBI taxonomy): domain Eukaryota; kingdom Metazoa; phylum Chordata; class Actinopteri; order Siluriformes; family Bagridae; genus Tachysurus; species Tachysurus vachellii. The sequence goes on along the minus strand of NC_083483.1, from coordinate 1,918,275 downwards.
CTGCTGCGGCTCCCTGTAGATTTGGAAAATAAATATTTAATTTAAATTTATCTTATTTTAGTTAGTTTTAAAAAAAATTTAATTCTAAGATTATGATGCTCTTGTAACATTAAAATAAACCATGTTTAATTTTTTTGTCGCTCAAAATATGCGTCATAGCCGCCGACTTGTGAAATCCGACACACAGAAACAGAAACATTTTTGGTTTGCTGCAGCCGGCAAGTTAAAATTACTTACGGTAAGTAAAGTTGGTCACATATTCACAGATTGGAGTTTCCTGAGTCAATAACTCCTGAGCTAAACGCTGTTACTACACAAATAACACCTCTTTTTTATAGTAGTAATGTAGAGACGCAGCTGTAATACACTGTACTGTCACCAGCTCACACACATCACTGTAATACACTGTACTGTCACCAGCTCACACATCACTGTAATACACTGTACTGTCATCAGCTCACACATCACTGTAATACACTGTACTGTCACCAGCTCACACATCACTGTAATACACTGTACTGTCACCAGCTCACACACATCACTGTAATACACTGTACTGTCACCAGCTCACACGTCACTGTAATACACTGTACTGTCACCAGCTCACACACATCACTGTAATACACTGTACTGTCACCAGCTCACACGTCACTGTAATACACTGTACTGTCACCAGCTCACACACATCACTGTAATACACTGTACTGTCACCAGCTCACACACATCACTGTAATACACTGTACTGTCACCAGCTCACACGTCACTGTAATACACTGTACTGTCACCAGCTCACACACATCACTGTAATACACTGTACTGTCACCAGCTCACACATCACTGTAATACACTGTACTGTCATCAGCTCACACATCACTGTAATACACTGTACTGTCACCAGCTCACACACATCACTGTAATACACTGTACTGTCACCAGCTCACACACATCACTGTAATACACTGTACTGTCACCAGCTCACACATCACTGTAATACACTGTACTGTCACCAGCTCACACACATCACTGTAATACACTGTACTGTCACCAGCTCACACACTGTAATACACTGTACTGTCACCAGCTCACACACATCACTGTAATACACTGTACTGTCACCAGCTCACACACATCACTGTAATACACTGTACTGTCACCAGCTCACACACATCACTGTAATACACTGTACTGTCACCAGCTCACACATCACTGTAATACACTGTACTGTCACCAGCTCACACACATCACTGTAATACACTGTACTGTCACCAGCTCACACACATCACTGTAATACACTGTACTGTCACCAGCTCACACACATCACTGTAATACACTGTACTGTCACCAGCTCACACACATCACTGTAATACACTGTACTGTCACCAGCTCACACACATCACTGTAATACACTGTACTGTCACCAGCTCACACACATCACTGTAATACACTGTACTGTCACCAGCTCACACACATCACTGTAATACACTGTACTGTCACCAGCTCACACACATCACTGTAATACACTGTACTGTCACCAGCTCACACACATCACTGTAATACACTGTACTGTCACCAGCTCACACATCACTGTAATACACTGTACTGTCACCAGCTCACACACATCACTGTAATACACTGTACTGTCACCAGCTCACACACATCACTGTAATACACTGTACTGTCACCAGCTCACACACATCACTGTAATACACTGTACTGTCACCAGCTCACACACATCACTGTAATACACTGTACTGTCACCAGCTCACACACATCACTGTAATACACTGTACTGTCACCAGCTCACACATCACTGTAATACACTGTACTGTCACCAGCTCACACACATCACTGTAATACACTGTACTGTCACCAGCTCACACACATCACTGTAATACACTGTACTGTCACCAGCTCACACACATCACTGTAATACACTGTACTGTCACCAGCTCACACACATCACTGTAATACACTGTACTGTCACCAGCTCACACACATCACTGTAATACACTGTACTGTCACCAGCTCACACACATCACTGTAATACACTGTACTGTCACCAGCTCACACATCACTGTAATACACTGTACTGTCACCAGCTCACACACATCACTGTAATACACTGTACTGTCACCAGCTCACACACATCACTGTAATACACTGTACTGTCACCAGCTCACACACATCACTGTAATACACTGTACTGTCACCAGCTCACACACATCACTGTAACACACTGTACTGTCACCAGCTCACACACATCACTGTAATACACTGTACTGTCACCAGCTCACACACATCACTGTAATACACTGTACTGTCACCAGCTCACACATCACTGTAATACACTGTACTGTCACCAGCTCACACATCACTGGAATATACTGTACTGTCACCAGCTCACCACACATCACTGTAATCACCAGCTCACACACATCACTGTAATACACTGTACTGTCACCAGCTCACACACATCACTGTAATACACTGTACTGTCACCAGCTCACACACATCACTGTAATACACTGTACTGTCACCAGCTCACACATCACTGTAATACACTGTACTGTCACCAGCTCACACACATCACTGTAATACACTGTACTGTCACCAGCTCACACACATCACTGTAATACACTGTACTGTCACCAGCTCACACACATCACTGTAATACACTGTACTGTCACCAGCTCACACATCACTGTAATACACTGTACTGTCACCAGCTCACACACATCACTGTAATACACTGTACTGTCACCAGCTCACACACATCACTGTAATACACTGTACTGTCACCAGCTCACACACATCACTGTAATACACTGTACTGTCACCAGCTCACACACATCACTGTAATACACTGTACTGTCACCAGCTCACACACATCACTGTAATACACTGTACTGTCACCAGCTCACACACATCACTGTAATACACTGTACTGTCACCAGTGTTACCTTCATTTTAGATGTCAAAAGGGTTTTGTGGCTCCTTGTGTTTTTTTTTTCTGTGGGAAACGGGTCCAAATGGCTCTGGGAGTGTTTAAGGTTGCCGACCCCTGGACTAGGAGAACATGCAGGTTAATGGAAATCCAGAATCCAGGGGGGATTTATAGGAAACTGGAAAATTACAATCCCTTTGCAACAACAGGGATCCAAAGGAAACCAGGAAGTCTACGGAAAACCAGGAAAGTACTAGGAAGCCAAGAACCCTCCTGGACAACAAGTAGGACACGGAAAACTGGAAGAAACTGGGAAAGAACTGGGATGCCAACAAACCACTTGGAAAATAGATGACAGCTGGGAAGAGACATGGAAGGTAAATAAATCAGGGAGGATCACAAAGGACACTGGGAAAACAGAAAGCCATCAAACAAACACTGGGAAAACCACTGGGAACATGGAAGGCACTAAACAGAGAGGGAAGACCACTGGAAAACAAATAGTCACATATAGGGGAAATAGGTAGGCAAAGGGGATTTCCAAGAAACCAGTGGGAAACCAAGAAGGCATGAGGAAATTTGTGGGCCACTGGGGAAAAGAGGAAACCAGTGGAACAACTGGAAGGTCCTGGGAAGTAAATGAACCCCTTGGAAAATGTTGGAACCAATGAAATCATTGGCACTGGGAAACCAGGAAGGCAGTTAGGAAGCTAAAAATAGGAAACGTTTAAAAAAAGCTGCTAACACATGCAACACTTTCCATCAACTCAGTCAACCAAATGAATGTTCATAAACAGGAAGGGATTAAAGGATCAGGCTTAACACAGGAAAATAATGATGAGGGGGTGTGGTCAAGTTGGGGAGGAGCTGCAGAAACCAGGAAGTAAACAGGAAGTTTTCCGAGACACTGAAATCTCAAAATACAAAAGACAGTACAAAGAATGAGAATAAAATTCTAATGTCGATAAATTAAAATGGTCTTACTAACAAATATATACAGGAATCTGAGAATTCGCTTGTGGGTTAAAATGTGGAGGACGTTTCCAGATTCAGGGTCGATGACAGGCAGACGGTGGATTTTGTGCTTCAGTAAAGAATAAACGGCATCAAAGAGGCTGTGAAAGAAACAAGAATTAGAAGTGTGAAGCCTTAGAATTGCACTCTGAGGTCTTGTGGGGTTCGAGCTGTAGTTACCTCGCGTCAGGTGTGATGCTAATGAGGCTTTGGTTATAGTACTGCAGGTAAACGTCTAAAAAGGAAACGACAAGGAGGAAAAACAGTAATGTGTATAGACAAAAAAATGACCATCAGCGTTAAGTTTCACTGATTAAGCGTAATGTGGAAAAAAAAGGTTTTTAAAAATCTAAAATTGTACAAATAAAAGCATTGAAAATAATCATTCATGAAAGTTTTAAGTTTAAAAACAAATTAATTATTTAAAAAATAAAAACACAAAAACATTTACAGCTAGAAAACCTTACATCCAAACATTTTACAGTGAAAAGAAAATACATTCATTCATTCGTTCATCTTCTACCGCTTATCCGAACTACCTCGGGTCACGGGGAGCCTGTGCCTATCTCAGGCGTCATTGGGCATCAAGGCAGGATACACCCTGGACGGAGTGCCAACCCATCACAGGGCACACACACACACTCTCATTCACTCACACAATCACACACTACGGACAATTTTCCAGAGATGCCAATCAACCTACCATGCATGTCTTTGGACCGGGGGAGGAAACCGGAGTACCCGGAGGAAACCCCCGAGGCACGGGGAGAACATGCAAACTCCACACACACAAGGTGGAGGCGGGAATCGAACCCCCAACCCTGGAGGTGTGAGGTGAACGTGATAACCACTAAGCCACCGTGACCCCCAGGAAAATACATAACGATAAAAAAATAATAATAAAAATAAAGTAAAATCCAAATGAAATATTTAGTGTAATTAATCCATTTCTACGTAAATGAACTAAAATGAAAGAAAAAATATCAGGGAAATGAATAGAAATTAAAGGATGCAAACCTAATAGATTTTTTTTTGATAGAATTTTATAGAAATATATTTTTTAACTGCCACATGACGATTAGAACATACAATACAGACTGATATCATCTACTTAATGCAGCTCATTTACTTTGAAATGAATCACCTCTCCATGTCTGAATCTTGTGATCCTCCAGCTCGTAAATCTGAACCTTTAGGACGGAAAAAAAAAACAAGTAGAAATGTTCAGAAGAAACGCGATGTGAAGAAAATGCAAGATTTCACACAGGTGGTTTAAAGGAACAGTCGGATTCACGAATGAAGCGTAGTCGACGTGAGCCGTCGCGTGGTTTACTCGACAGCTCGGGAGCTTCAGACACCAAACAAGTTTCGTTAAAAATGTTTTGAAATGAGGTGAACACTGTGTACGTGGTTCTATTCCTTGCACACATCTAGTGTCACTACTGACCATGGGGGATTTATAGTAGCGATGGAGAATGTTGATGAAGTCTGTGATGGTCAGCATACCTGTACGTCACGGAAGAAAGAAGATAGTGAGAAATATTGGAAAAACAACCATGTGCTGGATCAAGTGCTATTCTATCATTTGCACAGAAAATCAGCTGCCTGCATATCCCAACTCTGACTACGTGTAACTTCTGAACTTAATAAATAAGACAAGAAACTTGATTAGCATGTGTTTGACTGTCTCTGTGTCTTACCCACAAATCTCTGCAGTTTGCTGTCCCACAGTGGCGCCGCTCGTAAACCATTTGCCACTAATGCAAAGAAGGCTTTCTTTACCTGTAAATAAAAAAAATATATATTTAGGTAATAATCATTTTAATCACCATTGCATATTGTCTATAAAAGCTACATTTTGTTCATCTGTAATAGAAAGCCTTTAAACCTCTGGGTTGTTGGCAGAGTGTCTTCTTAATTAAATTAAAACGCAACGTACCTGCAGAGCCGTGTCGAAAATGACGAGCTTACAGCTGGTGGGAATGGCGTCGTAACAGCAGTACTTCTTCATAAACTTTAGGTAAGCCTCAGCTCCCGAGTCAACTGCTGGAAGAAAGACAGGGATGTGTCTGTGTGGAGAAGAATGAGATTCTCCTGCATTCTCCTAAACTGCTGCTACCGACCAACAGTTTCCTTCACAACTAATGGAGTAATATTTAAAGCCCATAAATAAATCTTTAAGAATATCCTTTAAGTCTGTCAGCTGTCAGGGTGATGAACTGTCTGTTCCATCAGGTCATGAAGTAGTTCAATGATAGACAGGATTAAAGATCAGACCCTTAAGACCTGTGCAGACCAGCTGTGCGTCATACTGCTGTACATGTTTGACCTGAGCCTGAAGGTGGGGAAAGTGCCACAGCTATGGAAACATCCTGCGTGGTGCCTGTATCAAAGACGTCGCACCCAAAAGACCTTGGGGACTACCGACCAGTAGCACTGACCTCGCATCTGATGGAGACATTGGAGAGGCTGGTGCTAACTCATCTCCGACCTCTGGTGAGCTCATCAATGGATCCACTTCAGTTTGCCTACCAACCTGGCATTGGAGTGGAAGACGCTGTCATCCTCCTCCTGAATCGGGCTATTTCGCAGCTGGGAGCACAGCGAGACAGTCATGTTTTTTGACTTCTCCAGTGCTTTTAACACCATCCAACCTGTGCTCCTGAGGGATAAGATGGTGTACATGGGAGTGGACCATCATCTGTGTGCTTGGATATTGAACTACCTCACAGACCGACCACAGTACGTGAGGACTCGTGACATGGCTGTCTGGAACACTGGAGCCCTGCAGGTAACGGTTCTGGCCCCGTTCCTCTTCACCGGCTACACTGCAGACTTCATGTTCAGCTCAGCAACCTGTCACCTACAGAAGTTCTCTGATGACTCTGATATCGTCGGTCTGATCACAGATGATGATGACAGGGAGAACAGAGGAATGATTCAGAACTTTGTAGACTGGTGCCAACGGAGCTGCCTCCAGTTAAATGCGGGGAAAACCAAAGAACTGGTGGTGGATTTCCATAACAAACTTCATTACCACCAGTGAACATTCAGGGAAAGGATATTGTGACAGTGGACTCTTACAAATACCTGGGTGTTCATCTGAACAGCAAACCGGACTAGACAGACAATACTGAGGCAATCTATATGAAAGGACAGAGCAGACTCTTTCTGCTGAGAAGACTAAGGTCTTTTGGAGTGCAGGGAGAGCTACTGAAGACCTTCTTTGACTCTGTGGAGGCCTCAGCCATATTCTATGGTGTGGTCTGCTGGTGCAGCAGCATCTCTAATGCAGAAAGGAAGAGACAAGCTGATCAGGAAGGCCAGCTCAGTCCTGGGGATTCATCTGGACACTGTACAGGAGGTGGGAGAAAGGAAGATGGTAGCAAAACTATCATCATTGCTGGAGAACGACTCTCACCCCCTGTATGAAACGTTTTCAGCTCTGAGCAGCTCCTTCAGTGACAGACTGTTACATAACTAAGTGTCTGAAGGTGACTAAGTGTCTTTCTCCCTGCTGCTATTAGACTTTACAATCAGTAAAGTGAACCATTCATCATAATTACACTCTGTTATTACTGTTTAACTGCAATAATAAACAACAACAAAGCATTTTAAACATGTACAGTAACAGAATTCTTTGAAAATGTGCAATATTACCTGTGTGCAATATGTCTACAGTGTAACTACTACTCTTATTATACACTTTTGTTTTTGTATTAGATTAGATTAGATTAGATTAGATTAGATTAAATTCAACTTTATTGTCATTACACATGTACAAGTATGAATATATGTGCTATGAATATAATATACAGATGTCTATTACTATAAACTAAAATTTACAGAAGGGTGTGTGCTA
>NC_083483.1:1895455-1905455 GCF_030014155.1 Tachysurus vachellii | reverse complement strand
AAGGCATTGCAGCTTCTGGGCAACAGCTGTGTCTCTGAAACGCAGCCAGCGGTCTCGGCTGTGCATGTGTGAGGAAAGGTGACTGAGTGAGAAGATCGGGAGAAGAGAACCAGGAAAATGAGGTGACATTCTGAGCTCTGCACACATGAAGTTCTACCTTCTGGACATGCGATTGAACGAGAGCGGAGAGGAGGGAACTCCACAGAGAGAGAGCGGAGTTCGGATAGAGGACAGGAGGAGAACTCGGGCCGTGACTGTGGCCGCGATGGCGCTGGTGGAGATCTGGTGCTTGCTGGGGTTTTTGGGTGGCGTTGGCGAGGACGCAGCCTCGAGGATGGAGGGAAGAGGCCGAAGTGTGAGGATGGAAGAGGGCTGGATTTACAGGCTCTGCGTTTGGGGCGTTGAGCTGGTGAAGAGCCGCGGAGGCAGCAAGGAGCCCGGTGACACTCGTCAGGTAGAGAAGACCGAGCATACACATAACCTGGAAATAGAGACAGGTTTTTTTATTGCTAACAGAATATTAGATATTTGTTTACACTCAGTTTGCCTTAAAATGCAGTAAAAAAAAAATCTGTCTAATTCTATGAAAATAAATTAAAATGGCACAAATGGAGAATTCTGGCACTTAGATTTGTTCCTGAACTGACAAACGTGCTGACGTTAAACAAACACAGACTAATAAAAATAATAGGATTAAATAAACTGATATAATTAAAATAATTATTAATTAAATTATTTAAAAAATTTAATAATATTAAATATGAATTTTCTCTGAGATTTTCTAGAGAGATGTTAAATCCCTAAAGCAGGCATCATCGGGACATTATATATACAGGTCCTATGCCAATGTCTCATCATAAGGTGAATAATTTCGGCCTGCGTCACGTCAGAGTTCATGGTGATTTTTTCTTCATCGTAGGATGGTTGTACACGGACCTTGGTGAAGTGTTGGTAGATGGCGGTGAGCATGTTCCTCCAGTTGGGCTGCTCCAGCAGCACACACAGGTCAGTGTAAGTGTACCAGCCACGCTTCATACCCTGACGCACCGCAATGCTGTAAAGATTTTTACACACGTGTACAACAAAGTGAGAACACCTAATGCAGTGGGGCGAAGGTTGCGTTTACCTAATTTTATATACAAACATATTATAGTTTGTTTTTTTTTTCGATTTTAGTAAAACAGCAGAAAGTCACTCAATGTCAGGCAGGTACACTATCTGTATAACCCTCAACCTTTATGTTATTTCTTGGTTGTTTGAATATAACCTTAAAGTATATAAAGTATAATAACATGTCGATATTTTCATGATGCCACATTGAGAACAGTTTTTTGACATATATTAAAAACACTAACCAGCTTTCGAGTTGGCTGAGCACATTAAAGAACTCACTGGGCTCAGCAAAAAGGTGCCAGTCCTACAACAAACACATAACGTTTACACGTTAAAGAAAGGTGAAGCACATCTTTAAAAACTGTGGTTTCCTTGTAAAATGTGTTCAAGTAGTTGACATACGATGGCACTGAGGAAATTCAGCTCCAGCACGTTGACCGTCTGGACGTCCAGTTTCCCGGCGGCGCCCCATTCATCATTGAAAACTTCCTCCTCTTCACCTTCGTCGTATAGATATTTACTGGCAACCATCTGCAAGAGGATTAAAACAGACTTCTGCTTAAGACAAGCCGTAATAGGAGCTAACTTTTGTTAGAAAAGCTATTCAACATTGCTAACGGAATCATCTCTGGGCTTCTGAAGAGCTCACCATGGATATCAGGAAGAGGTCAGAGGATGAGATCTGCTGCAGGTACTCAGGGTTTCTGTGTCGGAGTCTTTCGATGTAAACCAGGGCCAGCATCATAGCGCATGGGGAGATGCATGCTTCTCTGTGGGTGGGTTTGGGGAGGTGGGGGTGTTTATACAAATTAGGCAGACAACAAGATCTAAATGTTCTAGTTAATCTGTTTGTTAATGTGAGTTTAGAGTTTGATGCTGAGGGAAGAAAACACACTCACCTGGCGACATGTGCTGCGTACTTTTTGCGGAGTTTCCGTATTGGGCTTGGAGCTGACTTCTGGAGAAGTTCGACTGCAATATCTAGAGACAATCAAAAGAAAGAAAGAAAAAAAACAATATTGTGGACCCAGAATATCTGTAATTCTCCAGCTTCACGCAAAGAACCAGGTTATGTAATATGCCATTAGTGGAATCCTAATCAAGGAGGCGTGGCCTTTATACTAGTGAAGGAGGTGCGGCCAATGTAGCAGTTAATCTTAGGGGCTTTTTACACCTGGTCACTTCATGTGTTTTCTGTGATCAGATATCTATCCGATGGTAAAAAGACCAGGTCTAAATGCCCTCCGAAACGTTTCGGAGACGGATATAAATCCGACGGTACAAACCCCTTCAGGAGGAGGTCTGGGACGTGTTTCAGATGAAACTGGACAGGTGTAAATGAATGTAGTTGTTCAAGCCACATACGTCAGCGCTATACTCCTCCCAAACGGAAGTACGTCACTCGCAAGTGACTCACGAGTCGTGCCAGAAACGAATAACGTGGGCGACATGCAGGGTCGGAGCACTCGTGAAACGCAGGCACTTATTGCTTTGTAAAACATTTAGACACATTTATGTGGCCTAATGTAAATGGAACAGTTTTAACAAATCAGATAGCTATCGGATCAGAGAAAACACATGAAGTGACCAGGTGTAAAAAGGCCCTAAGTGAAGAAGACGTGGTCTTTGTGTCCATTAATACTAATGAAACAGATGTGGCCGAATATATATATGTGTGTGTGTGTACACATTTATAATTGTGACACACGCAGGGTACAAACTCACCAGTAACAGGACAGGAAAGTGCATCAAGAGAGGCGTCTTGATCCAGACCGTAGTACAGGCGCTTCCTCACACGCTCAGAAAGTCTCTGATGTCCTGGGACAAACTATATATATATATGTGTGTGTGTGTAAAAACAACGTTAGATTCATTAGTGGAAATCTGATATAGCTTAATACTTAAGATTTAATACTTAAGAGTGTAAGGTTTTAATTTTCTATATGTTAGACTTTATTACAAACAAACAAACAAACAAACCTATAATCGTTTCAAAGTTAAGCTAAAAAATTCTATTTTTAAATAAGATTTTTACAGTTTTATACATTCTTTATATTTTACTATAATGTAATTAATTAAATAACTATTTACTTTCATTGTTGTTGTATTAAATAAAGACATTTGGCCTTGAAACATAAACCTGTCACTGATCCTGTAGTGCTCCAAAGTGCCCCATGTTCACTACAGTGCGCGCTTTTTTTTTTTAAACCTATATTTCTAGTCGTGGTCACGTCTGAACTCTAACTGACTTCCCACGATGCACGACTTTTACCCGCGTGTTCACACGTAGTGCACTTTGTAGGTCGTAGTGAATAAGGGCGGTCTGGTGGTTTGGGACACAGCCCGACTGCCATGCTACTTTTTTTTTTTTTAGTTGTACTAAAATATATATCAACATACATTTAAACAAGTATAACGATACAGTTAAGCTGTAATTAAATAATCTGACTGGTTTATTTTTTGAGTTAATTTATTTTTAATAAATAAACAAGTGACATAAGTTTCCGGCTAGTCAACATAGCTTAGCATAGTTAGCATAGCAGCTAGCGAGACGAACACCTTCCGTAATATTAATTTATATTTAATACAGATTTTAATTTTTTTATTGATTTAACGTCACACATTTTTGACTGGTTTTAAAGCTTCTCCGTACTGTAACTCTGCTGTAACAGGAAACTCAATAACAGCCAAACGGAAGCTGAAGTTTGTAGCTAACTAGCTCAAGGAGTCGTTACTGAAAACACGTCTATTTATCACAAACAACACAAACACACACCGTAAACTCCTGAAAGTCGGAGAAAGAAAACATCCGCTCGTCGAATAAATCCCCAAAATCCATTTTAACAATCTAATTCACCGACATTTACCAGAGAGAAACCCAGTAAACACAAAGGCGTCACCCACAAACGCCTAGAAGCAGCAGCAGCAGCAGCGGATACGCCCAAACCCAGAAAAGTGCACTAGGTAGTGTCCATGTGTCAGGATCAAACACACGGCATTAAGTCCGCTTGTGTAGTGATCGAAGCGTTATTTGGGACGGACCCCATGACTCCAGAGTCAGAATGGCGGAAGAAGTTCATTAATGTCTGACTGGAGTTGTATTAAACGTTAAATGTCCTGTATTAATAAATGACGCTAATCTAAACCTCAGATGTTTAACAATGTTTAAATAAAACTATTCAAACTGTTGTTCAGGTACAGATACACAACGATTCGCTGTGTATTTAGTGTTTGGGAAAGTTCAGGAATAAAAAAAAGTTTAAAATGAATAAATTGTAATAAATGAATAACATTAGTGCATGTTTATTAAAATGGGCTTAACAGTTCGCATACTTTGGTTAAGTTCAGAATGAAGCCGATGGTCACGTCCGCGGTGATGCTACCACCATCATGTATCACTGTGGGACCGCGGTGTCCGGATCGTAACTGATGTCTAAAGTGCTTGTGTAGGGACCCGGGTGTAGTGTAACTGTACATAACAGTCTGAATACTCTTACTAAAATAAAATAGAATGAAGCCGACGGACATCTCGGTACGACGCAACCAACACCGTGCTTCACTGCACAGTTCGATAATTAACTCGATTCTAGTTGTATTAAAGACTAAAGGTCCAGAATTAAAGACAGTTCCTCAGGAGCTCTCGGGTGCACTATTATAAACTGTTGTAGAAATGACATTATTTACATTTACACTATTTACTGTAGCGTGTCACCCAAATGACGATGGGTTCCCTTCTGAGCCTCATGTCCTCTCAGGGAGTTTTTCCTTGCCGCCGCCGCCGCCGCCTCAGGCCCGATCATTAGGGATAGGATAAACATAAAGTATCATAAATGTTAAGTTAATATTTTTAAAATTAATTTTAAACTTTAATTGTATACATACATATATTTATTCTTCTTATTATTATATATTTATTTATTTTTCTCTCTCTTCTGTTTCCATACTTCTGTAGAGCTGCTTTGAGACAATGGGAAATGATTAAACGCGCTATAGAAGTAAATTGAATTGAAATTGAAAACCGTATGTCCCTCTTAACTAATTGTAATAAAACCTTCGTATAAAGATACAAAATATTTCACACATTCTCAGTGTAACATCTTTGAGACCTAAGAACGTTGGAAAACAATGAAAAAAAAAACCTCAAAATGTCACAAATAAACATCAGTAAATAGTATTTTAATCTAATGTGCATAGCAGTATGAAGACTCGTGTTAAACTCGTTAAGTGAACGTGATGTACTGTATTATGTGATATTATGGCAGGGTAAAGACAGGAATAGATAAAAAAACAAACAGGGGCGAAGCTTAAAACACGATGCTACTGTACCACCACCATGATTCATCGCCATACTGATACGAATTGTTTTGTAGAATTCTGTTTTGTTTAGTTTCTTTATAAATTACTACACATATCTAGGTTTGTTTTAATCATAATGTCACTTATTTATTTTAAAAAATAAATCATTTACAATGTGTCATTTTTAAACCCGTGATCTCGAGATACATCAATAAAAATAAATAAACTTAAATAAAATTCAATATGCAAAATAACTCACACAATATTCAAACAAATCTTTTACAAGACAAGGCAGGCCATTTTCATTCATTCATTCATTCATCTTTTTTTTTTTTTTAAATATGTAAATGAGTCTCAGATTTGCAAATTGTTTTACATTAAACATATCAGGCTCTTATCTAATGCACGTTAAATGAGAACTTAATTTTTTTTCTCTCAGAATTTCTTTTAAATCTTCTTACATAAATCCTGTGCATGTTTATAAAGGACCTGATCATCTAATTGTATTGAGAAAAAAATAAATACATAAAAATACATAAATGAATACAGGATTAGAAAATAATTGTCTACATCAGTTTTTTCCTTGATGTTTCTATATTTCTTTACATTTTTATTTAATTTATTCCCTGTATTTTTTTTTTCAAATATATTTTAATTAATAGACAGCAACTGAATTCAAGTTTATTTCCATTTTGATTTTAATTACAATTATTTAATATTTAATTTTTTCCCTATCGGCAGATCTGGTCCACCATACACACAAATACCACTAAACAGCAAAAAAACAAAACAAAACAAAACAAAAAAAATCGCTTCACTATATTCATAAAAAGATCACATTTGACAGAAGTAAATGTTATCTGTCAAACTCAGATGCTGATAACTCTATGCTGTGTAGCTAATCTCTACATTTAAACACACCCATTTGTCTTAACAGAAGGTGTGTGTGTATGTTTGTGTCGTGTCTTCATCTCTGAACACACTCCTATACACACACTGCTTTATTTAACTATAACATAACTCATAATGACACAAGCTGGCTGAACAATAAAACTACTCAGATAGAAGTAAAAACCCGTCTAAATGCACCAGTGTCCTTTTCAAATGTCAATAACATCGACTTTATGTAATCTTTTATTTTATTCCTATTTACCACCTCTTCTATATTAAAGTCAGTTGCACGCGATAAATATGTGAAATGTTTATTTATAAAATTCCTAAAATATAGAAATTTAAATAAACATCATTTCGTACTAATGAACTGAATAACTAGTTAACTAAACCTAATATAAGAAAAAAATAATCAGACGTAAAAAGACAAAGATTAACGAAACCAACAAAAAGTAACACTTCATCATGCCAATGTTTTAATTTAATTAGACAATAAATTAGACCTAGCTTAAAATCTCCTAGCTTGCGAGTGTCATGTTTACTGGTTTCAATCACACAATAAAAAAATGACCTAAATTGGTTAGTGTTTTTTTTTTTCAAATATCTACGTAACTGAACTCTTATTTTGTTATTTTATGCAGAGATGAAAACAAACAAATAAACAAAAGAACAACTCTTTGTGATCAAACTGAGCATCGTTCAACCAATCTTACGTTTTATGGGAAAAACTCCCAACAACAGAAATCTGAAAATACTACCACCATGTGTCAAGTAAGCAAAACAGCTAAACACAAATTCTTTCAAATTGGAAAGATTGACCTACTAAATTCTCCAGCATGTGGTATTGTTCTCGTACAGAAGTATCGCAACTCTCTACACTTCAACGCTTTCGGCTTATAACGAATTCATCCCTTGCTTCAGTTATATTAAAACCTATAAGCAGACGCTTCCACCACCATGTATCAAGTCAATAAAAGAGCTCGGTATATCTGTAGTTTTCTCGTCCCCGTCAACTGTGACGTGAAAATTTTGTTGTTCTTATAACGGAATCAAAGTAAAGACTGCACTGTTAATGCAGTGACGCGAGAGAACCTAAATTCCTGAGAAACGTACGTTACCCTGTGATTATACAACTACGTGACTTTAAACGTCGTAGATTTGTGCAGAATTCTATAAAAATGTTCTCTTCTGTATAAAATGGCTTCGGATGAAAATGCGCATAGTGTTTGGCTCAGTGATGCCCGTGTCCTGGGGGATGGAGTTTCTCAGGAAGTCTGTCTTTGGTTTCCGAGTCGGAGGCCGAGTCCGAGTCAGAGGCCTGCTGCTGTTTGAGCCACATGTCAGCGTAGAGCCCTCCTTTAGCCAAAAGCTCCTCGTGTCTAGGAAAAGAGTGATA
This sequence comes from Tachysurus vachellii, assembly GCF_030014155.1. NCBI lineage: Eukaryota > Metazoa > Chordata > Actinopteri > Siluriformes > Bagridae > Tachysurus > Tachysurus vachellii. The sequence goes on along the minus strand of NC_083483.1, from coordinate 1,897,759 downwards.
AAGGAAGATTTTATTTATTTATTTATTTATTGAAGATGTTGAGGTGCAGGGGGCACGGTGGCTTAGTGGTTAGCACATTTGCCTCACACCTCCAGGGTTGGGGGTTCGATTCCCGCCTCCGCCTTGTGTGTGTGGAGTTTGCATGTTCTCCCCGTGCCTCAGGGGTTTCCTCCGTGTACTCCGGTTTCCTCCCCCGGTCCAAAGACATGCATGGTAGGTTGATTGGCATCTCTGGAAAATTGTCCCTAGTGTGTGAGTGAATGAGAGTGTGTGTGTGTGTGTGTGCCCTGTGATGGGTTGGCACTCCGTCCAGGGTGTATCCTGCCTTGATGCCCGATGACGCCTGAGATAGACACAGGCTCCCCGTGACCCGAGGTAGTTCGGATAAGAGGTAGAAGATGAATGAATGAATGAATGAATGTTGAGGTGCTTTTCTAATCTTCACGGATGTAAAGAGTTGTTAGTTCTGTTCAGGTCAGCATGATTTTATGCAGAGTGTTACAGCTACGTGATTGGCTGAGTGGATTTGTAGGTATGAGAGCTGCTCAAGGAAGCAAACGTGTGTGAGTATAAAGCAGATGAACACGCTTGCAGGAGACACAAACTCCATACACATTACACAGATACCTTCGATTGACTATGTTGGGACTCAAACTCAGTCAGGTTACTACAGATCACACTCGTTGCCTCGTGCGAAACGAATAAGAACATAAACCATAGTTTTCTCTCCTCACCTCCCTCTCTCAGCGATCCGACCTTCCCGCAGAATGAGGATCTGATCGGCTCCGATGATGGTTGATAACCTACGAGAGGGACGAATGTTGAAAAGACGAGTACTTTTGTCATGTGATATGCTGGCTCTGGGGTCTCTGGGGTCTCTGGGTTCTCTTACCTATGTGCCACCACAATGGTGGTTCTGTTGGCGCACACTTTCGCCAGCGAGGCCTGAATGTTTCTCTCGGTCTGTGTGTCCAGGGCAGACGTGGCCTGAAAGAGATCAGTATCGACCTGCTGATGTTGTACTATAGCAACAATAACCGTGCATTGATAGAAACGTGTGACTTGCCCTAAAGTTGGGACTCCTTTCAGTGCTGCTGTTATAAAATATACACACACCTCCTGACCAATCAGAATCGAGAAACAGGCAGCGTTGCGGTGTATAAACGTGTTCATTCGCTCACCTCATCCAGCAGGATGATCTGAGGGGCTTTGAGAATGGTGCGAGCAATGGCTACTCTCTGCTTCTCTCCTCCACTCAGCTTCAGACCCCTCTCTCCTACTTGTGTGTCGTAGCCTGAGTTAAAATCACAAGGCACAAACACACACACACACACACACACTCAAAATGTAGGAGATGAAATCAGGTCGTCAGCTTTAGAGACTCGTTCTCTACATTTACAGCTTTTTTAGCAGACACCCTTATCCAGAGTGACTTACATTTTATTTCAATTTATTCAACTGAGCAACTGAGGGTTAAGGTTCAGGGGCACAGAAGTGGCAGCTTGGTGGAACTCAGATTCGAACTCATGACCTTCCGATCGGTAGTCCAATGTTAACCACTAGGCTACCACATCCTTAACATTCTCTAAATGTTAATAATCATCTCCTCACAGAAAACTTTACCGTGTCAACATTTACACGTTCTGTTACTATGGAAACGATTACACAGTAAAACAAGTAAATTAAGATAAAACATCTCTGATTCACACTTTTACATTAAAGGACAGTAAAATTGTTATGCATTTTAAACACAAAGATGAGTTACTTGCCATCGGCAAAAGAGAGAATTTTGTCGTGGATGTCAGCAGCGATGGCAGCGTCCTCCACTTCCTGGTCGGAGGCGGAGATTCGACCGTAACGGATATTTTCACGAATGTTATCATTGAAGAGGACGGTGTCCTGGGGCACGACACCGATGTGGGTACGTAACGAGGCCTGCTTCACCTACGCACACACAGACACTTCTATTAGTTCTATTTTACATTATATTGTTATCAGTGTTGTAATGTAACGGAGTACAAATACTGCGTTACTGTACTTAAGTAGAAATGTCACGTATCTGTACTTTACTTCACTGTTTAAATTTATGTCAACTTTCACTTTTACTCCACTACATTTCCTAGATAAAATGTAGACTTTTACTCCATTATTTTCCACTAAGCGTCTTCGTTACTCGTTACTACAAAATAAAATCAGAAGAAATGTGTGTGACTGCAATAAGGGAGGTTTGGTGAATCATTGCTCCTGGATTACATTACGCTCCACACGCTCTACGGAGAAGCACAGGGACGTTCAGCGTGCACG
>NC_083483.1:1845455-1890455 GCF_030014155.1 Tachysurus vachellii | reverse complement strand
ACGCACACTCTCACGCACGCACACTCTCACGCACGCACACTCTCACGCACGCACACTCTCACGCACGCACACTCTCACGCACGCACACTCTCACGCACGCACACTCTCACGCACGCACACTCTCACGCACGCACACTCTCACGCACGCACACTCTCACGCACGCACACTCTCACGCACGCACACTCTCACGCACGCACACTCTCACGCACGCACACTCTCACGCACGCACACTCTCACGCACGCACACTCTCACGCACGCACACTCGCACGCACGCACACTCGCACGCACTCATTCACACGCACGCACTCATTCACACGCACGCACTCATTCACACGCACGCACTCATTCACACGCACGCACTCATTCACACGCACGCACTCATTCACACGCACGCACTCATTCACACGCACGCACTCATTCACACGCACGCACTCATTCACACGCACGCACTCATTCACACGCACGCACTCATTCACACGCACGCACTCATTCACACGCACGCACTCATTCACACGCACGCACTCATTCACACGCACGCACTCATTCACACGCACGCACGTACCAGCTCCGCCTCCCTGCAGAAACTTCAGAAGGACATAGATGCACACTGTGGTGGCCAGAGTCTTCCAAGGACTTTCTCCTGTCAGTTCATTAACTGGCACACAACAACAAGAGCACAGACATTTAATACACACACACACACATCACGGAGGTGTGTCCCATTCATACTTTGAGCAAGGCGTGTGTGAGAGGTATGCATGTGGTCTGCGAGAGGTGTGTGAGAGGTGTGCGAGAGGCGTGTGTGAGATATGTGTGAGAGGGGTCTTTGTCTGCGAGTGGTGTGTGCAAGAGGCGTGTCTGAGAGGTGTGATAAATGTGAGAGGTGAGAGAGGTGTTTGTGAGAGGTGTGAGATATGTGGGTGAGATATGTGTGAGAGGTGTGATAGATGTGAGAGGAGTGTGTGAGAGGTGTGATAGATGTTAGAGGAGTGTGTGAGAGGTCAGATAGATGTGAGAGGTCAGATAGATGTGAGAGGTGTTTGTGAGAGGTGTGAGATATGTGGGTGAGATATGTGTGAGAGGTGTGATAGATGTGAGAGGAGTGTGTGAGAGGTGTGATAGATGTTAGAGGAGTGTGTGAGAGGTCAGATAGATGTGAGAGGTCAGATAGATGTGAGAGGTGTTTGTGAGAGGTGTGAGATATGTGGGTGAGATATGTGTGAGAGGTGTGATAGATGTGAGAGGAGTGTGTGAGAGGTGTGATAGATGTTAGAGGAGTGTGTGAGAGGTCAGATAGATGTGAGAGGTCAGATAGATGTGAGAGGTGTTTGTGAGAGGTGTGAGATATGTGGGTGAGATATGTGTGAGAGGTGTGATAGATGTGAGAGGAGTGTGTGAGAGGTGTGATAGATGTGAGAGGAGTGTGTGAGAGGTGTGACAAATGTGAGAGGTGTGACCGAGGTGTCCCTCACCTATGTTTTTGTAGTAGACTGGCACGAAGACGTTGATGGCGCGTTCGGCTCCCAACAGGCCGAGACAGAGCAGGACGAGGAGTTGGAGGACGACGCTGCCGCGCGGCCACATGTACGGCACTAGGAGATAAACTTTCTTTCTAAAGTCCCTCCATGCAGACTGGCTCTGTGCTGCGCCACCTAGCAAAGGCTAAACACACTTCCTACATTAGCATGTACTGTTCACAAAGACAACTAAAACCCATGTACAACACAGGCTAAAAAAAACAACACAATTCCTCTGTTAGAACATCTAGGACTTTATCTGAAGTTGCTTTCTAACATATATGAGATATCTCATATCATTCTCGAGCAGCTGAGGCGATTGAGCGACGGATAAAAAACAGTTCTGATGTTAGCATGTGAATACTCAGCATATTTAACATGTGAGACAACAACTCAAACATTAGATTTCTATCTTTGTGGCCAGATAAATCGATTTAGCATTTGTCTCAACAACAGCTAGTCCTTGCTTGTAGCAAACTACTAGTGTGTTTGTATGTTAAACATGTACAATAACAGAAATTTTAAAAAACGTTCAATATCACCTGTGTGCAATATGTCTGTTAGTGTAACTACATACTCGTGGTCTATTTTTATACATTATATTTTTTATATACTGTATATTACATTATGTCTCAATTCTTTTTATATATTTGCATTTTCTTACTCTTTGCTGCTGTAACAGTGAAATTTCCCCATTGTGGGACGAATAAAGGTTTATCTTATCTTATCTTATCTTAACTAGCAATGCTAACGTAGCCATTGACAAAGTAAACATGGCACGAATGCTGTTTAATGAATGTCTACTGTGTGTAGTAGAGGAAAAACAGCATCAACACACACACACACACACACACACACCTGTCCACCACTTTCCACATCACGCTCGTCTTCGTTAATGAGGAGTGTGTAGGGTCTTCGCGGCAGTCCTGGAGCTTTGAGGCCAACAAAGAACAACGTACCACAGCAAATATAGCGAAACAGCCAGAAAGCAAATTCCACCTGTTCACACACACACACACACACACACACACACACACACACACACACACACACACACACACGTCTTATATTTGTCACACTTCTCAGTGTCTAATTTCATACTTTATATTAGCAATGATAATTAATATGCTAGAGCACTAGCTGAAGGTTTCTGTCAGAAGATTCCCTCAGATCATTAAGGTCTGATTTAAAGAAACATTTTGGGAAGATTCCATCCTGAAGAATTAGCTTGAATTTACCTTAAACACTTATGTAAATTAGCTGAAACAGAAGTAAAGAGGCTTTTCTTATATATCTTATATACATGTCAATTTAGAAATTTGTTCCCATGTTGCATTTTCTTTATAATATTCATTTATCCACATTTTCCAAATTTGAAAAAATACAAATTTTCTCCCTCTAAGCTTGTTTACTCAGAGACTAGCTGTGTCACCACAACTAGCTGTAAACTGCTGACTCAGGGGGGCGTGGCCTCACCTCGTCTTTCCTGTCAGACATTTGTCGGGCTATGAGAAAACTTTTCATTAGTTATTATTGAGTTGCTGAGTCATTCCAGCTCAGCTTATTCTGAGTCATGTGTCAAATGCAAACTGACTCGGTTCTTTAATCTGAATCATAGCGTTAATGAGTAATTACAAATTTCTTTTTTCCTTGAACAAGGGTTCCAACTTCCTAAAGGGTTCTACTTGGGTTCTTCTAAGTCAAAAGAGATCCCATTTAGGAAGCTAGAATGGTCAAGCTGCTGAGAAAGCTCTCATTACCTTTAACCCAGTTGAATAGAATGTTCTCTCTAGAACCAAAACAGTTCTCTGGGTTGTTGCTTTGCGGATAAACACCTAAATATCTGACGTAGAAGGCTACAGTGAAAGATAGAACCTTAACCGTACAATAAACCGTTGAGGATATATCACTAGTCAAGACTTTCAGATCCTTCTCAGCAGATTATGTCTATCAAGAAGGAGAACCCATTTAGCAAGCTAGAACTCGTAACCATCTAACAAACCCTTGAGGATAGACCTAAAGTGAATATATTTGGAGGCTCCATCACAATGTATTTGCAGTACTCACCAGCTGCTCTTGGTCCTTGAGCTGCCACCACCACTTGGGACTCTCCCAGGAGACAAATGCCAGGTTCTCAGCGACGAAAGCCGCTGTCCAGTACAGCAGCAGCACGGCACTGTGTCCTCTCGTCCTGTCCTGCACTAGAACCCTCTTCCTCTCAATTCTCAGCAGTACAGTCGCCCACACCCATGCCAGGGTATAGAGACAGCCACAGAGAACCACATACCCTGCCAGCGGGGTGTCCCGTACCATGCGGAATATCATCCAGACCAGGGCCTGAAGGCCCAGTAGCACCGAGAGAGCCAGTTGTAGTTTGTAAAGGCGGGAACGAGGGACGAATCGGGGCTCCATGTCAGTTCCATAGCGAGTGTAGCACACACAGTGGAGGGTGCCGAGAAGGACAGCGAGTGTCCCAAGGACAGAGGGGACAAGTGTGAAGAAGAAGCAGGGCGTAAAGCCACCATCAGTCCACACTCGCTGCAGAGAGACACCGGGCTCGCAGTAACTCCTGAGTTCCACCATTTCCCCTACAAAACCTGCAACAAGAAGATTATTGATTAGTTTCCTTATTACTTTCATAAATACTATGTAAACATCTTCAAATAACTGTTTACTGTTAGATCATTTAGATCATCAACAGAATCTTATAACTTCCTGTGCACATGTTTCTATTTCAACTATAAGGAGTTCAACGTGTGCATCGATATAATGCTGCGAGTCGCCTCGAAACCGGAACTTCTTTCATATCAACACTTTCTGACCAATCAGAATGGACAATTTTTATAAAGATGTGAGCTGTGAGAGTGTGGTTTGGAACACGACCTCTGGTTAAGACAGAGGTTTGGAACATGACCCTCAGGTAAGACAGTAGTTTGGAACATGACCCCCGGTTAAGACAGTGGTTTGGAACACGACCCCCGGTTAAGACAGTGGTTTGGAACACGACCCCCGGTTAAGACAGTAGTTTGGAACACGACCCTCAGGTAAGAGTGTAGTTTGGAACACGACCCCGGTTAAGACAGTGGTTTGGAGCACGACTCTCGGTTAAGACAGTGGTTTGGAACACGACCTTCAGGTAAAAATGTAGTTTGGAACACGACCCCGTTTAAGACAGTGGTTTGGAACATGACCCCCGGTTAAGACAGTGGTTTGGAACACAACCCCCGGTTAAGACAGTGGTTTGGAACACGACCCCCGGTTAAGACAGTGGTTTGGAACACGACCCCCGGTTAAGACAGTGGTTTGGAACACGACCCCCGGTTAAGACAGTGGTTTGGAACACGACCCCCGGTTAAGACAGTGGTTTGGAACACGACCCCCGGTTAAGACAGTGGTTTGGAACACGACCCCCGGTTAAGACAGTGGTTTGGAACATGACCCCCGGTTAAGACAGTAGTTTGGAACACGACCTTCAGGTAAAAATGTAGTTTGGAACACGACCCCGTTTAAGACAGTGGTTTGGAACATGACCCCCGGTTAAGACAGTGGTTTGGAACACGACCCCCAGTTAAGAAAGTGGTTTGGAACACGACCCCCGGTTAAGACAGTGGTTTGGAACACGACCCGACAGTAAACTCACCTTCTATAACGAACAGGAATTCAGTCCTTATAAAGCGAAATAGTCCTCAATAACAGTCAAACTACAAGTGTGTAATAAAGAGAGTCATCTCAGCCCACACAGTGTCAGGGTAACACGCACACGCACGCACACGCACGCACATACATATACATACACACACGCACACACACACTCCATGTGACCAAACATACCGGAAGTAAACATTCACACAAGGACCTACAACCTTTTATTATTCACTCAATAACCTCATAACTAGTCATTCATAACTACTCACAGGTTATCGTTTGCCTTCTAATGATGTGCGTTAGAACCAGAATCAGACATTTGGTGTAAAATCGACCTAATACATCGTTTTGTAGTTCATTCATACGGACTACAAATCCCTGAGGAACCTTGTAGAAGCGTTGACAAATCAGATGCGTCGGTCACATCCGGGCATCCAGCCGTTCCAAACGGCGCAGTAAAACCCTAAGTAGTGCCGGAACCTATAATATCGCGCTACACTGACACACTGTTGAGTAACAGACAATCTTATTGGCTGCATGTTAGCATGAACGCTAAAGGGCTTGACGCTCAGTGCGTTAGCTAGGTTGTTTTTTTAAGTGTTTTTTAAACACGTTAAACAAAAAGAAACACTTAATAACGGAATAATTAAAAAAACAAAGTTAGCATTTTCGGAAATTGACATTAATTTTCTGCGTCGCTCTGACGTCATGACACGAATAATCGAACATTACGTCGCCCCCTAGCGTTCGCGTGGAGCATTGCACTTTGTATTTTTGTTATTCTCTGGAAAAATGTTTTCTGTAAGAAAACACATTTTATTACACGTTTTGTTAAATCTGTTATATCTTATTTTTGTTATAAATCTGTTTGAATATTAGTATCAATATTTCAGCCACACATTAGGGATAGAAACGAAGAATTAGAAATAAAGGCGCATTATTAACACATAAGTATTCAGACTGGATTTCAGTTGAACACTAGAGGGCGCCATTACAACACAGAAGCTTGTAAACACTTGCAAACAACAACAATATAGCAGATTTATTACAAGACTGAGTTACATCTCAATCGAGGAATAAATAGATTAATAAAGTAAATAGTTCAGATATTTTTTCCAATATTCTTCACCATATTACATACTAATAATAATCATTATAGTAATTCTGCACAAATTAGGTGTTCATCGCTCTCTAGATAATCTTTATAAATTAAGAAATAAACATCTGGTAGTTTGAGAGACACACAAAAAAAATCAATTACTATGAAATTATTTTCTGACAGGAATAATAACTCAGAATCACTTGCAGCGAGTCAGAGTCGAGTCATGAGTCAAATCGCAAGTAAACTCTGATTCGATCAAATCGACTCCGAGTCATGCGACAATCTACAGCCTACAAATGCAAAGTCTACATATAATGAGAAAAGTAGATAAAAAAAAAAAAAAATAATAATAATCGGTGTGTGTGTCTGTGTGTGTGTGCGTGTGTGTGTGTGTGTTGGAGAGAGGTCAGCAGAGATAAAGTGACTTGTCATGGCTGTAACAGATAAAAGTTTGGAGGTTATAAAGGTGCCTGAGCAGAAAATCCTGTTTGCAGATCCAGCAAAAATCAGGAACCGAGATCAACGTGTGAATTCGTTCAAACCGGAAAACGTTTCTCCTCTAAACATTTGACAGGAAGACCCCGGAAAGCCAGAACTGTCAGGAGAAAAGAAAAGCAGGATGTTAGAGGAGGCTAATGTCATCATTATTTATTTACTTTTATTGTGGACAAGAAAGATGGAAAATCTGAGAGGAGTTCCTGAGTTCCTTTAAGAGTCTTCAACAGAAATGAAATTGTAAACATTTCTGGGTTTCTTTTTTAAAGACATTGGGAGATTTCTTTAAAGTAGGATTATAATTGATTTTCTGGTAAAGTTTTTTAGGTATAAAGCAAACAAACAATCAAACAACATACGGCTTATATACAATATATACAAACAGCATCTGCTTATATACAATTTCTGTTAGAAAGAAGTAAAATGTCCCAAGGCTCAAGTTACACAATCTGTGGTTACGACTTTAGTCTCTTAATCTCACAGCTACTAATTTTTTTTAATCCACACCAGTGATCCTGTGAGTGCTTTAGCATAAATGATGGACAACCCCAAAGAGCACGCTGGTAACGGTTTTGTGATGCCAGTTAATTATGGGGTCCCTCAAGGATCAGTTCTAGGACCTCTGCTTTTCTCGATATACATGATTCCATTAGGGAACATCATTAGAAGACATGGGATTAGTTTCCACTGTTATGCTGATGATACACAGTTATATATATCTATATCATCAAAACCAGACGAAATAGCTAAATTGTCTACTGAGTGTGTTAAAGAGATAAAAGCCTGGATAAGCTGTAATTTTCTGTTGTTAAACTCTGATAAGACAGAAATACTACTTATAGGTCCAAAAACCAGTACACAGAAACTCTCACAATTCAACTTCACTTCAGTTCAATTTATTATGGAAGTATGGGAATAGAAAATAGAGAAAAAGAAATAAATATATAATAACAATAATAATATATACAATTAAAGTTTAAAATGGGGTCACGGTGGCTTAGCGGTTAGCACGTTCACCTCACACCTCCAGGGTTGCGGGTTTGACTCCCGCCTCCACCTTGTGTGTGTGGAGTTTGCATGTTCTCCCTGTGCCTCGGGGGTTTCCTCCGGGTACTCCGGTTTCCTCCCCCGGTCCAAAGACATGCGTGGTAGGTTGATTGGCATCAATTGTCCGTAGTGTGTGATTGCGCGAGTGAATGAGTGTGTGTGTGTGTGTGTGTGCCCTGTGATGGGTTGGCACTCCGTCCAGGGTGTATCCTGCCTTGATGCCCGATGAAGCCTGAGATAGGCACAGGCTCCCCGTGACCCGAGGTAGTAAGCGGTAGAAAATGAATGAGAGAGAGTGAGAGAGTAAAGTTTAAAATTAATTTAAAAATATTAACTTAAAATTTTAAATACTATATATGTCTGTCCCTATTCCTAATGAGCAAGCCAACTCCATGAGATGATATGAGGAAGAAACCTTGAGAGGAACCAGGTTCAGAAGGGAACCTCATCCTCATTTAGCTGACACTCTACAGTAAATAGTGTAAATGTAAATAATGTCATTTCTACAACAGTTTATAACAGATTGTTTTCCGTGCCATGAATATTTTGGACCTCCACTGAGACGAGGCCGACTCTGAGAATCCTGAGGCATCTAGAGATCTACCAGCTCCAGTTAGACTCTGCGATACCAAAGAGGAGATGTGAACTCCGTGTGATCTTTGAGGACAACAATCTCCTCATCAATACAACATTTATCAGCCTGTTGTCAAACAACCTACAGCTTATATACAATATCTGTGAGAAAGCAGTAAAACATCCCAAGGTGATATTTATAATCACACCCTCAGTGTCACCCAGATGAAGATGAGGTTCCCCTTTGAGTCTGGTTCCTCTCAAGGTTCCTTCCTTTACCATCTAAGGGAGTTTTTCCTCCCCACAGTCACCTGAGTCACCTCAGACTTGCTCACTGGGGATAAATACAAACACATTTAAATATATCTAATATTAATCTTGTATTTTGTATCATATTAATCTTTATATTATTCTTTATAATAACCTTTTGTTCTATGTTTATGTTCTGTAAAGCTGCTTTGAGACGACGTCAATCGCTAAAAGCGCAATACAAATAAAGTTGAATTTCTCTCATCTTCTACCGCTTATCTGAACTACCTCGGGTCACGGGGAGCCTGTGCCTATCTCAGGCGTCATCAGGCATCAAGGCAGGATACACCCTGGACGGAGTGCCAACCCATCGCAGGGCACACACACACACTAGTTCACTCACGCAATCACACACTACGGACAATTTTCCAGAGATGCCAATCAACCTACCATGAATGTCTTTGGACCGGGGGAGGAAACCGAAGTACTCGGAGGAAACCCCCGAGGCACGGGGAGAACATGCAAACTCCACACACACAAGGCGGAGGCGGGAATCGAACCCCGACCCTGGAGGTGTGAGGCGAACGTGCTAACCACTAAGCCACCGTAATGCTAAATGCTAAATGCCCTGGTTTCCATAAATAACAGGAAACAAAAAAAAACAAAAACAATTGTCACAATTGTGAAGATAGACCCCTGAGCTGTTCTCCTGCTCAGAGAGGTTTACAGGTCACTTTTCAGTCCGGCTCATTTCCTGTTCACACAGGAAGCAGAACGGAGGAAACGTCTTGCATTTACGAGTCAGCTCGTTTTACCTCGTTTTCAATTCCACACCAACCAGAGTGTTTGTTGTTTTTGTGTTTTTTTTAATGGAAGTGAGCTATGAAGCAGACTTGATGGAGTAGAAATCAGAGGCAAAAACGTTAAAACATAAATCTTTAGTTCTAATCCGAGAGAATTCATTACAAGTCTACTAGTACTAGCATTTCACTAAAAATACGAGTCATGCTAATGCTAAAATATGGATTTGTTTGTAATGATAAATACACAAGTCTCCAAATCTCAGTAAATATTTACACATTTTCGAGACCCTTAGATGTCAGAAAGCGATCGATGACATGCTCGGAAGTCGTTTCGACCTCTCCGCTGCCATTGTTTAGCCATCACTGTACAAAAAAATAAAAAGATTAGCTGTGCCATTTCCTAAATGGTTCCTGATGTCATGCTGTCCGTGGCCGAAGATTCCTCATCGTTTATTGGTTATTAATAGAATAAGGGCAAATCAGCCGGACTCTGGGCCATTAGGCACGCTAAGAGGGACTTAATTGTTTCCTGAGTGTCTGGAAGTAGGGCTTGTAAGAGGAGGGTAATTAAATTGCTCCCTCTATTATCAATCTCCACTTTTTGTTGACTTCGGATCTCAATTAAGGCAGTTCGTTAGGACCGAGGGCTCGTCTCCGTCCGAGACAGAAGGCCTTTTGTCTTCTCGTGTCTGCTGTCTACTTTCCTCGGCCAAATCGAAGAGGTCGTCTTCTGCGGTCGAACGGAAACAAGAGTCATTGTTCGAGCCTTTGTCATGTGATACTGATGAAATGTTCTCCAGTTTGGAAGCATGTAGAAGACACACAAGCAGAATTTCACTGGAGTTAAAGACCCAGACATTTCAGTTTTAGTGATATCACTACTAATACGATGACACTGTAGGGAATTTACATCTATAGCCAGTTTTTTATACAAATATGTATGTATAACAATGCATTTGACCCACATGTTAGCATGTTAGTTTTGTCCCAGTTCAATGCATTGACACTTTACACACTTTCAGACCAGACGGTCCTCTGAACTACGCTTCATAATGCATGTAAAAGTGCACAATGAGCGCAAATTAGTCATTTTCGCACACTCAGGGTTTTTTTCGTCGTGCCAAGATCTAAACATTGAGCCGTTCATCGTTTTGGCTAAATCTACTAACTTTCTCATTTGGCTGATTTAAAATCCAGACAGCGCCGTCATCCACAATCATGTGAGAGCATGAACTCATTGAGTACTTTTAAATGCATTATGAAGCGTAGTTCAGAGCACCGTCTGGTCTGAAAACAAAAACACAAACGAAGTATATAGCAACGTAAACAGAAAGCACATGACGTGAGATCAGTGGAACATTAAAAACTAGAACGTACATTTCCTGAAGAAAATGTGAATGGTGCTTGCACGTGGCAAGTTCCCCTCATCGTGCTGAGTGTTTTTATGTCACATGTCCATGTTGTGCTAAATTTTGATTTTCACGTGACATCAAGTGACGTGACGTGACCAGAATACACGTGAGGCAGTTCCCTTCATTGTTCTGAGTGTTTTGATATGTCACATGTCCATGTTGTAAAAAGTTTTTTGATTTTACATATATTGGGGGCGGGTCTGCGGCACAACCGGAAGGCCAGTCGCTACACCAATTTAACAGTTTGTTCAGAGTATCACCCTAAAGGAGCTGGCCGAGTTTGGTGTAGCCGAGTTATAAACCTCCAAAGTTTATAATGGGAGTCTATGGGAAAAAAGGCCACTTTCAGACCCGGTACCAGAAGTACCGGTACTCGGATCACTTAGAAAAGTCATAGCACACTTCTCCTCAATGAGCCGGTCAATTTGACACCTCATTCATGGGTCTAGAACAAAAGCTGCGGGACAAGTTACGCGCTGAAGTTTTGTCCGGAAGAGAATGCAGGATAGTAATAATGATGCTTTGCAAGCACCATTAATAAGTTCTTCGATCTCAGCTTCAGTCAAATTAAACTTCTTTCCTCAGATTTCGTAAAACCGTATTCTGATGAATGAAAATCAGGGCGTGTTTTATGTAAATCAGATGTATACGGTGTAGTTATATTGGGGTGTGTCATACGTATAAGACGCAGCTGAAGCTGATTTTGTCATCCGGTTTCATGAGGATAAATTCCGACACTGTTTGTGATCTGTAATTATAGCTATTTGTCAGAGAGGACGTGTTCACCGACTCGAGACGTTTTACCAAATGTGAGACACGGGCCATAAAACTCAGCAGCACTGCTATAAAGCCCACTTCCTGCTGGCTGAATATCTAGTGAATTTTTCCCGTTTTTGCCAACAGACAAGACAGAAGGTGAACTATCACGAGGTAAAACGTTTATTCAGGCCAAATCTTTAAAATGTGCGTTTATGCAACATTAAACCAAAATGATCCATTTGTACTCGAAGTGTTGAACAGCTAATGTTTCTAGATTGAATGAGAAATTAAGCAGCATTCTGTTGCATCATCGGATTGCCAAGAAAAACAAGTCACAAAATTTCTAATGTTCAGGATGAAACATTGAAAGATTAAATTCGAAAGATTTTTTTTTTCTATTTTAGTTATAAAACGACCCAAAACTTAAAAATAATATATTTTGCTGAATTATCTGCTGCTAAAAAGGTTATTTTGTCATGTTTTCGTTGAGGAAGTAAGACTAATGCTGTGAAGAATCACGTTGGACTTTTTCGCTAAATCTATGCAATTTAGCTATGACACGCTATGGTGTCAAATTTGAACGTTTAACTCAAACGATTCTTTGGACAAGACGTAGGATAAAATCCTCACTCACAATTTCAGTTCCCTTTTACTGCTCGAGGTTTAACAGAGTAAAACAAAGCTTGGGCCAAACTAGCAGACATCGTTGCCGCCTCTGCAGAGTGTTTGTAGCTGGTACAGTTAGCTAACAATGCTAATTGAATTTAGCTCTCTAAAACAAACCCATTTGATTTCAAAAGGTACATAGCGATATAATAGAGTGTATGTAGCTTTGTAGTCACTTTTAATACATTTGGTTGCTAGCGAGAATCCAGAATAGTATGATGTATCACTCCTCGCACTGCACCCCGCACCCTCAGGTCTACCAGCACTGCTCGACTGGTCCCACCATCTCTCAGGGTAAGAGGTAAGTTTACTACAAGACTCTTCTCTGTTCTGGCACCAAGGTGGTGGAATGAACGTCCCCTAGAGGTCCGGACAGCTGAGTCACTGGATATTTTCAAGCTATTTTTTTGAAGACCTACTTATTCAGGAAACACTTCAACTAGCACTTCTTTCCTTATCTTTTGCATTTAAAAAAAACAAAAAACAAAAAAAACCTTTGACACTTTTTCATTGTAACTTTGAACAAATGTTTTAAACTCATGGTATCTTAAGTATGTAACTTAGTGAACCAGCATTAATGTATTCAATGTTAGAGATTTAAGCACTTATGTACGTCGCTCTGGATAAGGGGGTCTGTCACATGGTGTAAATGTAAATGTAAATGTAATAACCATAAAGCAAGAATACTAAACCTGCTCCGACATCAGGTCAGGGATTACATGTATCTTTGTGTCACCTCAT
Source organism: Tachysurus vachellii (assembly GCF_030014155.1). Lineage (NCBI taxonomy): Eukaryota > Metazoa > Chordata > Actinopteri > Siluriformes > Bagridae > Tachysurus > Tachysurus vachellii. The sequence continues at coordinate 1,877,444 of NC_083483.1, read as the reverse complement.
TAACAAATGGGCAAAATAATCCACAAGGTTGATAGTTGGGGCAGTTGTGGCTCTAGTGATTAAGGCTCTGGGTTGTTTGATTGGAAGGTCAGAGTTCAAGACCCAGTTCTGCGAAGCTGCCACCGTTGGGCAGTTGAGCAAGGCCCTTAACCCTCCCTGCTCTAGGGGGTGCTGTGTTATTGCTTTTCTTGTGCTCCAACCCCAACCTCCAAATTACGGTCGGCCCTGACATTTGGGATTGCTGGGACGGGTGTGGACGGGTTGGTTCAAAGCGTGTTTGTGTGTGTGGGGGTTATTTTAGGGTAGATCGGTCCAGCTTTTCCAATTAATAACCCCCTCCCCAAGACGAACTGAAGTCTGACACTCATTAGATTCCCGTGCTTATTTACTTGAACGTAATGTTTGCTGTCTGTAATTATGACAGAAATATTATCCAATTATCCAGTTAGCTGATTAGCCCATTAGCCCAATCGATACATGCACGACAAAGCCAAGAATATTAGCGAGAGGAACAGTCATTAGATATTTACTCAGTCAAATCAGACATGGCGAGATCAGCTCGCGGAATAATAAATAAAGATCCTGAGAAGAAGAAAAGTGCTTTCTGTCACTTATCTCTTTCTTAGTTTTTAATGATATTTGATTATGAGCTCAATTATTTTCAATTATCTTGAAGAAATCACATCATCAATGTTGTCTTAGCGTTAGCATGGATGCTCGAATCGTAATACTAAAAAACCCCCACTTTAGGCGGCTTGCTTTTAGAAGCTGTAATGCCATGAGAAATATTATATCATGTCGTGTCTGTGACTAAACACTGCAGTGGGGATTTAAAAAAAAAAAGGCGATTAATCTTCATTCCCAGACGAACTAAAGAGGTGGTACTGAGGATCTCTCTCAGGACCGGCGTCCAGGCAACAGCTGTTAATTAAACTCACAATAAATCAGAGTGATATTTTCATATTCATTGTACAAACGTTCAATTTCTTTCTGCACCCCCTGGGAAACACACACACACACACACACACACACACACACACACACACACACACACACACACACACACACACACACACACACCGGTTGATATGGAGGGCACACAGTCAGAGACACATACATTATCCTGTCTCATTGTACGTCCTCAGTAAGGAAAGTCTCCAGGATCCGTCACTATTACAATCCACATCAGGCAGGTGGTCTGTTGTCTCAGACAAAAGAGGAACGCTGGCAGGTCTCAGATCAGCTGGAGACGCTCGGCATTTGCTTTTCTGCTAGTCTGTGAGTAACTTAGTTAATGGGCTCTAATTTGGCCTGGAGGGAGAGCTCCTGTGTGTGTGTTTGTATTTTTGGGGGGATTTTTAAACCGGTGGCGTCTACGGTGCCAGAAAGTACAAGCCATCTGCTGGGGACGGCAGGAAGCCGCTACCTGCTGACAAACACCAGCTGCTCGTAGCGTGGAGTGTTAGAAGAAAAAGCAACAATAGCTTAGCTACCACCACTAGGGGGCGAGAGAGATTATTACTCCCGGTAGCTAACAATCAGGTTTTGATCAACTGAATAGAGAAACGTAACTGATGCGATGTTCAGATCAACCAATCACATGCCTTCATGTCAATGTGCCATCTGATCTCATCAGACCAGAGACAAATGATCTGACGGTTTAAAACCACTAGGTTGGTGATTTGCATGTAATTCATCAACATCATCATCATCATCATCATCATCATGTGTATGTTTATTGTATTAGGAACACACTAAACTCCAGGCGGCTAATTCATCATGCGTATATGATTCGTATCACATCATAACAATTCATTGATTCATTGTTGAGGTGGATGAATCCACCCCGAAGTGGATTCGTTGTCAGTTACTATGGGAACGATGTCATTGTTGTAACTCCGTCTGTGTTTATCATTTCGTGTTCCAGTCCACGTGTTAACTCCTGAGTTATTTCCCATCTGCACTGTCTGTCTGTCTGCAGCCTGCATCATTAACTTGATTTACCCTGGCGTCTGATGCCCATGTGGGTGATCCGTGCGGCCCACCGTGACACCATCGGGGCTCGATGAGGAAAAAAAACACGAAAGACTCTCTTCAGCCCCGTGTGACAAATGGATCAAATGGACAGATAGCGGGGATGTGTGGCGTGACGAGCGATCTGCTCCCTGCTGCTCTCCCAAGACTACTTTTTTTTTCTACGATCGTCAATTTGCACCAATTTTATTTCTTTTTTTTTTTTTTTAAGATAAACAGATCTGGAAGGAGTTCAGGCGTCCTGCTGAGAAATGAATTTCCTTGTGCTGGTCAGAAAAAGAGAGCAATAAAGACAGAAAAAAGCGTCTTAGCAAACATTGGGTTGGGGGGTGGGGGTCCAGTGGTGTACCAGAGATGAAAAGAAGGAAAGAGAACGACAGAGAGAGAGAACAAATCAAACCTCTGATTCACGAACCATTGGCCCTCGTTTCCAGCAAATTGCCTGAGAAGAACAGACCGCCTGTTACACCAGCACAGCGTTAATGGCCTGTTATTAAAGACATGCATCACACGGTGTCCCTGTGGAGCAGACCACACACACACACACACACACACACACACACACACACACGTTTGTCAAATTCCTGGAGGGACAAGCTAAGAGAACAAGGCTACCAGCCAGGTCCTGGTAAATAACCCCACGTCTCCTTGCTAGTTGCTTCGGTCACGCATTGTGAGCCATTAGCCACATTACAGTCCCAGCTAATTAGCCTGGAATGAGCTAGCACCAGGCTTAACAACTATTTTCTCTCCTAAACCTTAATGTGACAGAGACGAATGGCTGCGGCTCCTCCCCTGCCGAGAGCCACCGTTTTCTCCGCTAAAGCTTGTTAGCAAAGCGAGTAGTACACTGTCACCTGCTAGCATTGACACGTCACACGCTAATCACCGCCGGAGGTGACAGTTAGCCAGAGTGTGAAAGCATCGCACACATAAATCACTCAAATTCTACTGTTTAATATACAGCTCTTCTCTCTGACTCAGCAACAACTAAAACTACATGAACCAGGGGTTATGTGTGTGTGTGTGTGTGTGTGTGTGTGTGTGTGTGTGTGTGTGTGTGTGTGTGTGTGTGTGTGAATGCATTGTTTGTTTCTGAGCAATCCCTCTAACACAAACAAATCAGAATTAACAGAGAAGTGCGACAGGCGAACACAACAAGCTCAATTAACTGACTAAATGTGTAATTGTTGTTGTGCGGTGTGTGTGTGTGTGTGTGTGTGTGTGTGTAAATCAGGATAATCGTTTACCCTCATACCCTTTATAAACCCCTTCCATAATGAGGATCGGTTTACTTTCCCGTTTGGACGACGTCGTGTCCAATGAAAAATGATAATGAAACACGGATCAGTTAATGAAGAAGGCCAATAATGTGAAATCAATGAGAGAGAGAGAGAGAGAGAGAGAGAGAGAGAGAGAGAGAGAGAGAGACATAGAGAGAGAGAGGAAGAGAGAGAGAGAGAGAGAGAGAGAGAGGAAGAGAGAGAGAGAGAGAGAGAGAGAGAGAGATAGACATAGAGAGAGAGAGACATACTGTAGAGAGAGAGAGGAAGAGAGAGAGAGAGAGAGACATAGACATAGAGAGAGACGAAGAGAGAGAGAGAGAGAGAGACATAGACATAGAGAGAGAGACGAAGAGAGAGAGAGAGACATAGAGAGAGAGAGGAAGAGAGAGAGAGAGAGAGAGAGAGACATAGACATAGAGAGAGAGACGAAGAGAGAGAGAGAGAGAGAGAGAGAGAGAGAGACAAAGAGAGAGAGAGAGAGACATAGAGAGAGAGAGAGACATAGAGAGAGAGACATAGAGAGAGAGACGAAGAGAGAGAGAGAGAGACGAAGAGAGAGAGAGGAAGAGAGAAAGAGAGAGACATAGAGAGAGAGAGACAGAGAGAGAGAGAGAGAGAGCGAGAGAGAGACAGAGAGAGGGAGAGAGAGAGAGAGAGAGAGAAAGAGAGAGAGAGAGAGAAAGACACACTCTCCCTCCCTCTTTTTCTTTTCTCTCTCTCTCTTGCCCTTTGTCTCTCTCCCCATTTCTCCTCCTTTTTTTGCGCTCTCCCTCTCTCTCTCTCTCTCTCTCTCTCTCTCTCTGCCTCCTTTTCCTTCTGCCTCCCTTCACTTCCTCCCTCTATGTTGTATATGAAGCTGTAGTTGATGTATCAGTATCTCTGAGCTCCAGTAAATCACACAGTGACCTATAGATGGCGTTGTGTCCTTGTTTGCAGTTTTGTGTAAAAAGTATTTGCCCCCCTTCTGATTTCTATTCTTTTTGCACCTTTGTCACAATGTCAGATCTTCAAACTAAATTTAATCCCACACAAAAACAATTCAAATAACCAAATTAATTTCTTCATGAGAAAAGGTCAACGTAACACCACCTGTGACCTTGTGTGAAAAAGTAATGACACCCCCCCATCGTGCCACCTTTTTGTAGCAGCTAGGAACAGCGTTTCATTTATTTCAAACGATTCATTTATTTTCACATTTGATTCTTTATGATTCATTCATTTTAAAATGATTTATTTAGTTTTACATGTGATTCTTTTTTATAATTCATATATTTCCAAACGATTCAATTCGTTTCAAGTGATTGATTTATTTTCACGTGGTACTTTTTATGATTCATGAGTCACATTATGGTGTGATGAATCAATGAATCAGAGAATAGCACATCATGGAATGTTTAGTTCCTCTGGATCTGGAAAAACCTTTTAATGGAAACACAACCTTAAAAGTTAAGACATTCTGAATTTCTGTTTTATTTATTTATTTATTTTAGCATAGACACGTCTCGCAAGACTCACGGCGAGAAAATCTGAATCAAAAGAGTGACAGAATCCACGTGTGACATTTCCGAGACATTTGCCTGCTAAAGATCTTGACATTTCCATCTGCTTTCCAATAATAAACTGCGTGGTGAATAACCGTGTTAAACATCATCCAGTCTGGAGCTTTTCAGAGAGCATGTTATTGATCTGGAGACGAAACAGCAGCGAAATGCATAGGCAGAATTATTCAGCTTCATCCTTCATACACTACAAAATTTATTAAACGACTCTCAATAACATGTTAATTTGGTAACTAAAGTTATTTTCCGTAATATTTTATGGAAGTTTTTGAGCGTTGAGGGAATGTTTTCTTGATGTTTCTTTTATTTTAAATGATTCATTTAATTTCACATGTGATGCATTTCATTCAACTCGTTTGTTTTCTCGTATGATTCTTTTTAGCATTATTAACTCATTTAGATATGGAGGCACGGTGGCTTAGTGGTTAGCACGTTCACCTCACACCTCCAGGGTTGGGGGTTCGATTCCCGCCTCCGCCTTGTGTGTGTGGAGTTTGCATGTTCTCCCTGTGCCTCGGGGGTTTCCTCCGGGTACTCTGGTTTCCTCCCCCGGTCCAAAGACATGCATGGTAGGATGATTGGCATCTCTGGAAAATTGTCTGTAGTGTGTGATTGCATGAGTGAATGAGAGTGTGTGTGTGTGTGTGTGTGTGTGTGCCTTGTGATGGGTTGGCACTCCGTCCAGGGTGTATCCTGCCTTGATGCCCGATGACGCCTGAGATAGGCACAGGCTCCCCGTGACCCGAGGTAGTTCGGATAAGCGGTAGAAGATGAGTGAGAGAACTCATTTAGATCTTGTTAAGTTGTAATCATTCTAAACACGACTCATTTACCTTCACACAACTCAGCTAATTTCCAACAGGTTATTTTGCATAAAAATATTTTCACATGTGATTCCTTTGCACATGATTCATTTATTTCTACGTGATTCAACTTATACTCACATGAATCTTTTCATCATTCATTAATTTCCCCATGTGATTCTTTTTAACATTATTTAACGTGTTCACACGATTCATTTATTTTTAAACGATTTTGTTCGATATTTTGCTTTCACGTGATTTTCACGTTTTTTTATATTCTTATGATTCGTTTATTTTGACGTGAATTTTACGCATTATTTGATACATCATGATTAGTGACTCGTGATTTCTTCACATGATTTATTTCCCCTCATTCATTTTTAAACTGTTAGTCGAGGTGGATGGAATAAATATATTAGTTTTGTTGTTTTTATAAGAATGAGCTGTTTTTTGGTTGAAGGCTCAGTTTGGATAAAGGGGTAATGAAAATGAGAAACAGTTGAACCTTTCGGTGAAAGAGAAAGAGAGAGAGAGAGAAGCAATTCTTTCCCAAGAGCTCCAAACAAAGCCAATTAGCTGAGCGCCTTTTATCTCTCATTATTTGAGCGTGGCCGGCTCTGATAGAGCTGAAGGCGAGCATATTTCTACTTCCTGCTTTGATTTAATTCCTGTTTCACATCACGGCTGATTATTCAACAATGATGCATTGTTGCATTCTAGAAGACGTGTTTATAGAGGAAGACAATTGCAAGATGATGGGCTGATTAAAAAAAAAAAATAAAAAAATAAATAAATAAAAACACCAATGGAGACCTCCCTTGTAATACCAATGCAGTACTTATATATGTACCAATACTTTTAAGAAAGAAAAGTAATAAGAAATTTTTTTCCCACTTGAATCATTTTTTTTACATGATTCAATTTTATTCATACGATTCATTTACTATTTAAACGATTCATTCATTTACATGCAGTGTCATATTTACATAAATTTTCACTTTATAAATTTTCTTTTTGCTTTATTCACTTATATTCACATGATCCTTCGACCCAATTCTCATTTTTCAAATGAGACTTTTACAAATGATTCATCCATTGTCACATGTGATTCCTTTATACTGATTCTTGATTCTTTTGCCTGATTCGTTTATTTTAACACGTGATTATTTTTTCCCCAATCTGTTCATTTTAACACATTGTTAAGGATTCGTTTATGTTTCGCATAATTCATTTACAAAGTCAAAATTACATCATTACATTATTTTTATGTCACCGGATGCGTTCATTTCACATGAATCCTTTGTTCTTTTTTACTCTCATGACTATAAAATATAAATGATTTATTTATATTTATATGGTGAATTTTTTCATGTAGTTAATTTAATTTGACGTCATTCTTACAAATGAATCGTTCATTTATTTTTCAAATGATTCATGATACATTTTTTATTGTGTTTATTTTCACGATTAGTTCTTTTCCACATGTGATTCTGTGTGTGTGTATACTCATTGTGAGTGAGAGAGAGAGAGAGAGAGAGAGAGAGAGAGAACAGGGGGACCATTGCAGAGGTGTTCTATAACAAATCACACTTTTATGGCAGATAATCCAATGACAACCAATTTGCTGAAGGCATATAATATTTTTTATTTATTTATTTTTAAATTTCATGTCTTCTTTATATATTACTTGCTCCCTCTTACAAAGCACTTTGTTTATGAGGCAGGCTGAACTAGGAGACATTAACATGCCTTTCCAATCATTAAGGGCATTGGAAAACTGAGGGTCTAGTCATTAAAGTGTCACATTTCTGATGGTGGAAGAGGTGTGGTTCGGATTAAGGCAATAAAGTAGGTTCTCTATCTTTCTGCCTTTTCTTAAGTTGTCATGGTCATGAAAAAAATGATTATGGAAGATATATGAAGGAAGCAGAATGCTGTTAAGTCTGATACCAATCTGAATCTTATTGCTGGTGTTCCTCTGGGGACGACTGTAGGACCGCTTACGGTTTTCAAATATACAGTCCTAAAACCAGTTCCTCAGGGGTTCTTTAGATTCAAGATTCAAGATTCAAGATTTTTATTTGTCACATACACAATTATATAGGACATATACTGTATAACCAGCAGTGAAATGTGAGTCAGGTCCGCTCCCTGGACATTGCACTTATTAGAAAAACACAACAATGAAAGAATGAGATAAAAGTAAACAATGAAAATATAAGAATAAAATCTAAAAAATATGTATACTGTAGAATAGATGCTTCCTTAAAGGGAAGCTCCCATTTACTGTCAGGTTCTTAACAGAACCTTTAAGAATTTGGTTGCTACAGTAGAAGGAACCTTACAGTATATTTGCTAATAGTGTCAAAATTTGTTCAGTACGATTTAGCCATTTTTAAGCACATGAAACGTTACACAAATGTATCCCTTAGTTTCGAATTACAGCAATATTTAATGGGCTACCAGTATTCTGAGGTTTTCTCAGAATACACACAAGTGCAGGGATACTGAGGTGACTACTGATAAAGTTCTGGAGGAGAAAAAGAAGATCAGATCTGATTTAGAAAAATAATTTTCATTTCGATCTTCACATCAACTGTACATTCCTAACTATGCTACAATTTTAAATTCTGCCTAATTGGATGGAAACCATTTGACCGATGAAGAATCTTTCCTACCGGTGGATGCCTTCAGATAGCAGCCAGATGGGATCCATTTACATCCATTAAACTGTAGACAAATGCATTACACCTAGATGACCAAGACACTTCCCTTTAAGAATCCCTCTGTCCTTCCATCCTTCCTTCACCCTGCCTCTCCTTACAGAAGCCTGTAAGACCATCCATTGTCTTCTCTCAGTTCAGGGCACGCCGGAGGTCAACCTACACCAAAACTTCAAACGGCGAACTGTGAGTTGAAGTAAAATTGACAAGAAGAATGCAGACGAAGACGACACTCCTCTAATCTGTGGAATACTGCATTTTCTTTGATGTAGCATAGGGGATGGATGGAGTTCAGGTGGTTTTAGTGTGAAAAATAATATGTCCATGTTGTCTTGGAATCATTGTCAGGCTCTTCAAAACCTTCAAAGCTCCTTCTTAAATTCTCCTTCTTGATACAAGACTGTGATCATGTGGTTTGACGAAATAAACTCTAGCAAGAATCTACCAAGCAACCAACAGCGTTCCCTGTATTGTCCGTCAAGCGAAACCAATAAAACAGATGCTACTGTTTCCAGGGAGAACTCACTTAGTAAACTCAAACTGTTAACCATCCAAAGAAAACTTGAGGAATTCATTTTAAAGCATGCATCTTCCATCTTGGAGCCGTGAACTTTAGAGTGGTTTATTTGTGTGCTGTTTGAGGGCAAACAATATGATTCTAATTTTATTTCCAGACAAATTCGAGCTTTGTTTTCGGTCAACCTCTCTCACCCTTTCTCAGACTTCAGATCTCTTTCCATCTTTATGAATGAGTTATGAATAAAAGGAAGTCGTGCTCTCCTTGACCCTTTGTCAGAAGAGCAAAAACCGCTCAGATGACCTTGAGGCACGTTGAAAGCAGATGGCCACCAGTATGCATGTCAAACTTGCACATTTATCAACAGCTCAGTTGGGCAACGCTTCATCTTCATGTCCATGTAGAAGGGTTGGTCCAAGAAACATCAAAGGGAACCAAAGTGTCATGTCATAATTGACAAATGGAGTTGTTTCTATAGGCTGATACATTCCATTTAACCTTGCTCCGTTTTAGAGCACTTTTTCTTAGCTATTAGTAATCTGGAAGCAGTTTTGTAACTAAAAGTATAGTCCTAGATATTGCTAACAGGACAGGGTCAGTCGTATGCATCTTTGCAGACACGTCCAGGGGTAGAAAGTAACAGACTACAGTGTACATCATCAGCCATAATGTTAAAAACACCTACCACTTACACCTAAGAGGCAGTGTGATTCTGGAGAACCTTTGGTGTGGCCTGTTTCAGCAGGATAATGCTTCCTGACAAACTGCAAGCACTGTTTAGAAATGTCTTGAGAAACATGACAAATAGTTCAAATTGTTGTCTCGGCTGTCAAATTCCTGCAGATCTCAATCTGCACGAGTAACTGTATCCTGGAGCTAATACTAGTTAGCTTGCTAGCTTTAGAAATATAAACACCAACAGCAAGAAGCTCAGCTAGCTAGCCAGTGAACGTTAGCTTTCTGTTGCTAATAGAGGAAGTGTTTGCTGCAGTGTATCTGAATTTGTGAAGTAATTATGTAAATACAAAATAAAGAGTCATTTTCTTGATCACTATTTTTAATTTAATTGTTCTGTCCTCATTAAAGTTCACCTCTGTCTCACTGCAGTCTTTGGTATTCGAGTAATTACCTGTACTTTGTAGCAGCTAACTGCTCAAATCAATATTAGCTGTTCTCAGGATCACTCAGTTCATTAGTGACCGGTCTTCCATCGTCACGGTTTCCAAACCAGGACCGGATTTCCTCGGCTTACTGTCTGGAGAGTGAAAGTTAATTAAGATGTTTGAAAGTGAATGTATCTTTTAGAGGCGAGAGGAGACACAATTGACTCCAAAACACTGCTAATTCGTACCATTATAAGAAGATGACAGATACTTCAACAACTTCCTCTTTTTTTTAATAGCTGTTTAGATGTCAAGCTTTTGCACCATCTTCCTTTTTTCAGGTGAAAGAAAAAGCTAATGAGGCATTTTAACACTAGCTTTCTGATAGCATCATGTATAAGTCATCTCTGACTGGAGTATCGAACGTTTCTGACTTCATGTTTTGCTAGGATTAGCTAATCCACATTTGAATGCTAGCATCAAGTTCAAGACATCCTACGAATTCATGGCAAAAGCGATAATCCGATAAAGCGATTGTTGCATAAGATATGATGGCTATAAAAAAACATTAAATCATCTAACATGCTCTGGTGATGGTTCCCCATGAAAGTTTCCACACGTTGTGTCATGCAGTGATCTTCATCCAAACACAACTCCTCATCCAGCCGTGTGGTTTCGGTGGAAATCTGGAACCACTTTATATGAATTCTTGGACACTCTTGGATGCTCTTTGCTATTGCATGTGGCTTACATCATTAAATCAAGGGTCAAACCATTTTACAAACTGTTTTGCTTTAACCTCAAATTCTTTTCGAGGTTAACCGATCAGCGCTCAGTCCTTTGATCAGTTCAGGTCAGACTGTGACCATACGTAAGCCATTTTAGAGATTACAAGAAGGGGAATAGAGTAACGATGCTCTTTCTTAGTACTTTCAGGTCATCCTGTTTTTGTCTCAGTAGCAGAAGGTTTAAAATGAAATCTTGAATGATTCTTGTTTAAACAGTCAGTTAAAAGGTTTTAAAGGTGATTGTAAATATGATTCTTTTATGATTTAATAAAAAAATATACTGGACTTTATAAACCCACACACATATTCCCAGACCCTAGAAACACACACAGACTCAGACCTTATAAAAAGCACGCACACACACACACAAACACACGCTAAAAACACACACACACACACACACACACATACCCACACCCTAAAAACACACACACACATACACACACACACACATACACCTACCTGGGCCATATACATGCCTACCTAGACCCTACAAAGACACACACATGCATACCTGAACCCTATAAACACACACACACACACACACACACACACACACACACACACGTATCCACACGTATATCCACAATTATGGATTCTATATATGCACACATATCTGGTCCCTATAAACACACACACATCCCTGAATATGTGGCCTTGATAAATACAAAAAAAGTAGTTTGTGGTGACCTGGCAACCTTTAGTTACTTCAGTTATTATTAGTCCTTTGGGGTCTAGAGGCAAGGATAGAGGGGGCAATAGATTCCATAACAGAAGTGAAGAGGAACATGGTGTACTAACGCATTCTGACCCAGGATCTATGAGGTTAGAAATAAAGTCTGTGTTTGTTTATTATTTTTTTAAAACGTAAGTCAGTGGATTGACGGCTTCCAGAAGATGAAGATTACCAAGACCAAGACGGCATCTGTTCACACTGTGCTGTCATAACGAATCTCATTCAAGCTTCGGCTGCTGTGACAGAGAGTAATAAGAAACATGACTAAAGGCTTCATTATTATTGGCTGCGATGAAAGCCGGTACAAGAGGTGGCTGAATTCCACACATACCACTGTATGGGTGAAGTGCGAGTCATAATACAAATCATACACACAAAGAAAAGTCTTGTGGTTAGCTGGGTTATTATAGATTATGACTCACTCAGTGAATCATTTGGTTAAATGAATACTTACACCCACTGCAGTGTTTTAGGTGGGGTCATAACCATTTATGAAGTATGAGCCACATCATTACAAACTTTAATAAACCGATTACTGCATTGTTTAAGTAACTTAATACCTTGATAAAAATCACAGTATAGTAAACCACTGATAAAGAGGTATTTATATCATCTACCTTTAACAACCCTGACTAGAATAATGTGAAGTGTGAATTCAGGTCATTATTGTGTTCTATTTATTTATTGGTAACAAGCACAGCTACGGGGTCACGGTGGCTTAGTGATTAGCACGTTCGCTTCACACCTCCAGGGTTGGGGGTTCGATTCCCACCTCCGCCTTGTGTGTGTGGAGTTTGCATGTTCTCCCTGTGCCTCGGGGGTTTCCTCCGGGTATTCCGGTTTCCTCCCCCGGTCCAAAGACATGCATGGTAGGTTGATTGGCATCTCTGGATAAATTGTCCCTAGTGAGTGAATGAGAGTGTGTGTGTGTGTGTGTGTGTGTGTGATAGGCACAGGCTCCCCGTGACCCGAGGTAGTTCGGATAAGCGGTAGAAGATGAATGAATGAAGCACAGCTACATCCCGTAGCTACACAAGAACTTCATCGGATGGTGACATTCGTCTTGTTAGCCAACAAGGTTTGAGACAGGCAAAAAAACAAAAGTGTCCCAAATAATAATGACATGTTTCCATGTTGGTTGGTTTAAAACCTGCTTTGGTGTTGTCTATATTATTTGGAATATTTGCAGAATTCTTGATTTTGGTCACTTCCCAGACTACTTTAACCACAGATGGGTGGGATCTACTCACATTTGTGAACCTCTTAGAGGTTTGATGGTGCATTGGATCAAGTTCTCCACAGGTTCCTACTCCAAGCTTTGTCCTGGAGAACCTTCTGTTGTGCTCTAATGCATCCACTTCAACTCAGCTGTGTTAAAGCAGGGAGAACAGGACAGCTTCTCCACCCGGAGTCACCTGGGACGTGTGAATGAAGAAGTTGCTTGCTAAACACATAACTATGTGTGCATTCGGTTATATCTGTTTCTGTTAACAAATACCTTAAATACACACTTCCTTCTAGAAACAGGAAGAGCTGATGCGATATGTTTGTGTTCAACTGCCAGCACGTACTGGTCAAACTTTGTCTTACTTAAACCTGAACTCATCCAAGATAGGGACAATTTCCTTTTTTTACTCAAAACTAAAGCAATATGTTAGCAAGAAACGAACACAATTAACAATCATAATAAAAGTACCTTGGCTTTTTTCTGGCATAGGTTTATCACTGTGAATCTGTCTTACATTGTGAAGTGTGTGTGTGTGCGTGCGGTCTGGTTGATGCCACATTTCCCCTGCCGCGAGCAGCTTATTTCCCAGTAGGCGGGAGATAAAACAATCCTCTCACACACCTGATGCGATGTGGCCCGAGTTTGACCTTTCTGGTTAAACGGTGAAACGAGGCTCATCGTTCACCTGCAATCCACGTGGCCATAATCGATGAAATAAAGAATAAAAAGGAGGGAAGAGAATTAGAAGATCAGTCCAATCAGGCTGGAGAATTCAACAGCAGAGTGACTATAAGGATTGGATAGATAGATAGATAGATAGATAGATAGATAGATAGATAGATAGATAGATAGATAGATAGATAGATTGAGAGTCTTTGTAACTTTTTGACTCATGTTAGTAATGGATGGCGGAATCGGGTAATTGCAAAACGGTAATTTTCCAAATTAACATGAAACTAGCTGTCAGTCCTGGATTGAGGATTCAGTCACATGGACCATTTCCTAGCTGTTCATTTCATAAGGGAAATCTTAATGGGTGTTGTTTAATGGTTGTAGTCAGGTAGTTATGGCGGCTCCATTAACTCTGTGCTACGCGAAGCAGATTTCAAACGCTCGTGCATCTGTCATGGCCGTTTTACACGTGTTCCGTGAGCTGGAGTGGAATGGCCACTGTGAGGCTCTCAGTGCCGTCGTAAAACCAATCGCATGTGCCAAGTTTCGATAATGTATAACATTTATGTTCACGGTAGGGGTCTCAGGAGTGATTATGCTAATGCTACATGTGGCTGCTTTGTGGAATTACATATTGTGGGAAAAATGCAAAAGCCTGTAATGATGGATGGGAGATAAAGCAGAAGCTGGCGCCTTTTATAGTCCTCTGACATGGACTCGTATAACACCAGGTCAACATACTGATCAGTTTATTGCTGTAAGCACATTTTGTTGCTTACAGTGACAAAAAAATAGATTGGCCATTAAAGGGATACGGTATGTCCATCTGGTCGTTTGTGTTTTTCTTGTGGGTGGATGGGGATTTCATAATGCTTCAGTACAATTCCCATATGCTAAATGCAACGCAATGTGATGATCCACAGCCAAGGACTGGAGCTATAATAAATGGTCAGAGTGTATGAACAGCCGCAGCTGGGACAATGAATATAAACCCTATATATCTGCTGCTAAGTTTACTCATCACATTGTTTGCAGAAATGTATTATTTCATTCTAAGTATTTGCTAGAATGCAAAATATTTTGAAGCTTGACCAATTTGGTGTTTAAAACAAAACCAAAAAAATAATGCTACCCTGACAATCCTGTTATTATCTGCTGCTGGTCTCCTGAGTATGGAGCGTCTTTCCCCAATGGACCACTATATTAGCTCTTGTTTGCAGATTCCATTTTTAACCAGTATATAAATATTAACTCTATGGAGCTTTTATAATAAAAGCTCTGTGCTGGTCACTCGAGTTCTTCCACTACACCTTTAACACATCATGTTTTGATGGAGTTGGCTTTGTGCACAGTGGCAATGTCGTGCCGAAACAGGTTCTGTTTAGTTTCAGTGAAGGGAAATTCTTTATGCTACAGCACACAATGACATTTTATACAGTTCTGATTGTTGTAACAGTTTGAGGAAAGACCATGTATGTGTTTGATGTGAGGGTTGATACTTTTGCTCATATAGTGTATATGTGGTGATATTCTGCCCCTATGGATGAGCCTACAGAGTAAATACTGTTATCTAGAAGATCTTGGAATTTGTGTATGTAATTTTTTTTTCAAGAGCAATCACTGCATTCATTCTATTTATTTGATTGTTCTCTTTGTAGTACTTTGTAATAATTTTTAAACAAAATTCATTAAACAAAATGTGATCATAAAAAATGTGAACAGGTGTGTGTGTCTGAGTGTGTGTGTATATGTATGTGTGTCTGAGGGTTTTTGTACATGTGTATGTATGTATGTGTGTGTCTGAGTGTGTGTATATGTGTGTGTATGTATATGTGTGTCTGAGGGTGTGTGTATATGTGTGTGTGTGTGTATGTATGTATGTGTGTGTCTGAGTGTGTGTATATGTGTGTCTGTATGTATGTGTGTGTCTGAGTGTGTGTATATGTGTGTCTGTATGTATGTGTGTGTCTGAGTGTGTGTATATGTGTGTCTATGTGTGTGTGTGTCTGAGTGTGTGTGTATATGTGTGTATGTATACGTGTGTCTATATGTATGTATGTGTGTGTATATGTGTGTATGTATGTATGTGTGTGTATATGTATATGTGTGTGTATGTATGTATGTGTGTGTCTGAGTGTGTGTATATGTGTGTCTGTATGTATGTATGTGTCTGAGTGTGTGTATATGTGTGTCTGTATGTATGTATGTGTGTGTCTGAGTGTGTGTATATGTGTGTCTATATGTATATGTGTGTGTATGTATGTATGTGTATGTGTCTGAGTGTGTGTGTATATGTGTGTATGTATACGTGTGTCTATATGTATGTATGTGTATGTATATGTGTGTATGTAAGTATATGTATGTATATGTGTGTGTATGTATGTATGTGTGTCTGAGTGTGTGTGTATGTATATGTGTGTGTATATGTGTGTGTATGTATGTATGTGTGTGTCTGAGTTTGTGTGTATGTATATGTGTGTGTATATGTGTATGTGTGTGTATGTATGTATGTGTGTGTCTGAGTGTGTGTATATGTGTGTCTATATGTATATGTGTGTGTATGTATGTATGTGTATGTGTCTGAGTGTGTGTGTATATGTGTGTATGTATACGTGTGTCTATATGTATGTATGTGTATGTATATGTGTGTATGTAAGTATATGTATGTATGTGTATGTATATGTGTGTATGTAAGTATATGTATGTATATGTGTGTGTATGTATGTAGGTGTGTGTCTGAGTGTGTGTGTATGTATATGTGTGTGTATATGTGTATGTGTGTGTATGTATGTATGTGTGTGTCTGAGTTTGTGTGTATGTATATGTGTATGTATATGTGTGTGTGTATGTGTGTGTGAGGGATTTGCTTTCCTCGCCTCACCTGTAAGGCGGGACACTTTTTATTTATATGAATATAAATAATTTTTTTAAATATATATTTTCATTACGTTTGTTTAGCGTCACGATAAAAAAAAGTCAACAAACGGTGAAAGCGAAGTTTTTTTTTTTTTTAAGGCGAAACTATACAACACTATACAACAGCCACTTCCTTTATTTTCCTGCACTTCCGGTATCACTGGCGCGAGCGAGCGAAAGAGGGAGAGAGAGAGAGAGAGAGAGAGAGAGAACGAGAACTGTGCTGGATTGTTTACACTTTTCTTTTCCTTCGCCTTTCCGGACAGGTGTGAATGTGTTTGTTGAAGATTTTCGGTATAAAGTGGATGTGCGGATCGCGGACACACCTGTATCGACACCTGTACCGACACCTGTACCGACACCTGTATCGACACCTGTACCGACACCTGTATCGACACCTGTACCGACACCTGTAGGGGCCCCATGACACCTGTTTGTGTTCAGCAGGTGGACGGCATCCATGTTGAGACTGTAACATATTAGTGACATTAATTTCTTTTAGATTCTTAGGTTTTTATTGTGACAATGAAAGTGACTGTGCACTTTGGGAACACTGGAGTCGTGGTGCCGTGTAAAGACGGCTGGATTGTGCGGGACCTCATAGACCAAGCCACTCAACGGTACAGAAAAATAGTCGAACAGGTAAATAAACAACCTTATCTCGGGTTAAATAGTGATGATTTAAATGAGTAAAAGCTTTTTATTTTTATGGCTGAACAATGCGAAGCAGTTCACCTGTTACACCTGCCTGGGTGGGTGTGGCTTAAACATGCGGTCACGTGACGTCGGGACGTCAACAAGCGCCTGTGTCTGCAGAAACACTATAAATAATTCATATCATATCATCTAGTTGTAACATGAAAATTTCCCTTCATTGCATATGTTGAGTTGTTAAAATGTAAAACATTTTATTATTAATAATAATTAGTCATATTTTTTCCAAAAAAAATTGTTTTTCATTAAAATAATTTATTAAATACAATTATCTTCTTTATTAAGTGATTTAATAAGTTTTTTTTATTTAAAATGAATAGTTTTAAGGTTTCAAAATGTATTTTAGAATTTAAATCCTTGTATTTATTACTTATTTTATTTATTTTATTCATGACTTTTTTAAATTTTGTTGTTTTTCTTGATACAGGGTATTTTATTTATTTTTTTAATTCTACTTATCACTCTTTTCGGTTTTATATTCAGCTCACATTTTGCTGCCGTATCATCGTTTGCCTGCATCATCATTCTGCCATCACTCTATGGTACTGAACGCCAGCGTGAGAGAACCATGATTGTGTGTGTGTGTGTGTGTATGGGAGAGAGAGAGAGAGAGAGAGAGAGAGAGAGATAAATGAGGCCGTGCCATTAATCGCCCCCCTATCTCCGGACCCAGACCTGCAACCTGCATTTGATTAGTTTGGCCTGGATGGCAGGCTTTGTTCAGCGAGCGTTTTCGTATGCCTGAGTGACGGCTGTAATGTAATGCAGTTTAAGCCCGTTGCACCTGGCACAGTCTGAACACGGCCATCCTGCCAGGTGTGTTGGGCAACACGGGGCTTAAACTGCATTACATTACCCTGTGTAGTGACCCACAAATCCTCATAAACATTAGAAAATACAAAACCGAGTAGAATTATATCCAAATCAGCAATAATTACAAGCACTGTGGTGGAAAAATTCAGGGTTGACCTACTTTGTAGTTTTGATTACCAAAGTTCCACTAAACATTTAAAATGGCCTGAAAGAAATGAGGCGCTAGAAAGCTGATTATTAACGCTGCTAGCTATAAACAGCTGCTAGGCATGTCAGATATATCCTAGATCAGATTTAAACGATTCGCATTCAGTAGAAAAACAATGATATTCAAACAGGTTCTAATTAACGAGACTGATCTGAAAATCTGCACTAAAATGACCTGAGGACTGCAGCGAGACCTCAACAAGGTTGTGAAAGTGTGCATGCAGCAAACAAAGGAAGCTAAACGTTAATTTATGGAAATTTCTCAAACTGCTGAAGATTTGACTCTAAAAATCTTTTTTGACTGTAAAAATCTTAACAGAAAGCAAAGCTGGTGAACTCTGACCTTCAGACTCCAGGCAAGTTCAGCTGAAATCTGCACTTCATAAAGAAAGAAAAATTAATACTGAGTACTTTTATTTCTTATTTTAATCTTAATTCCATTTTTTTTTTACTGTGTGATTGTCTGTGACATAATATTTGAATCAGTTTTACAAGCACTGATGATATTATTGGTGGCAGTGGTAAAAGTTCACGTGTAAATAAATACAGAAGAACAATGCTAATCTAATTAATATTATTTAGTAGAAGACACAGCAAATAGCAATAACAGTAGATCCTGTAATGTTATAATAGAAACAATAGAAATCCTAGTTGTAGTAGTAAAATAAAGTTAGTTGCGTTTCATATGTTGACGTTGACAATCCTGGTAAAAACTGTAACGCAGAAATATGTGGTGTGACCTGATAGGAGATAATTTCAGTAAACTAGAGTTAACGTAGTTAGCGCTTTGTTTGTAGCGGAAAAATTCACAATTACAATTTTTTCTATGCTTAATTCTTTGACAGATCCATGAAAGTTGTACACAGCCGAATTCGAGCAAGGATTTCCTCTCAAAGTGTTTCAGACGGTTCGAATCCCAGACTTCTCAGATCTCACGAAACCTTACGGAAGGCTGTAAAGTGCTTCATGGAGATACATAAGCACATTATTAGTGTAACTGGATTCTATAGAACACCGACGTTCGTTTTGTTTTGTTTTTTAAATGAGGCCCCAGATACAGCACGTTTCCAATTACCGCATTTTTTTCTTTCTTTCTTTCTTTCTTTCTTTTTTTTTATTCCAGCACCTTTTTTCCTCTCAGCTCGACTCCCTCCTGGTGTCTAATGTCACACTAATTTTGCTGTTGTTTAATGAAGTGTTTGGAGGATTAAAGCATGAAAAAGCAGCGCCTTGAGAAATTCCTCGCTAATCATCCTCACTTCCATTCTCACTCTCTTCGTCCCTCCGGAGGAAGTGATGACTTAAGTAACGCTACTGATTTTTTTTTTAACACCCTTTTTATTTGACCACATGACATTTCTGATTACATGGGTAATGTTTGTCGTGAATTCTCAAAAACTCCATTAATGCTAATCACTAAAAGGCCATTTTTATCAGGATTATTTAACAACAGGAAGTCACCCTCAGCAGGATGTGAGCCCCTGAATTTGGCTTAATCAAAATGTTTTATTAGTAATGTTGGGTGAGGTTCTGGAAAAGGCTGAAATTATCATTAGTGTATTTCCTTTCGAAAACACTATCAAGTCTAATCAACTTTAAAGCCATTACACAATATCTGTTACAAAAATGTCTGGATGTGCAGCTCAATAAATAAAGTTACTTATTAAATACAGCTGTACTTACTCACTAATGCTAATGTGCTAATAACACAGCTTAATAAATTTACTTACTAACATACCAAATGTATCTTAAGCACATGTTTATTCACTAACATCATAACTGCTAGCTACTAAATCAAAACTTTCCTAATTAACTTAGTAGCATATAAACTTTTAACTTGCTAAAACATCTTTACTCACTAAATACGTTACACTTAAATAGAACTTTCACGTCAACTTAATCCTTAACTTAATAAATGCATAATTATTAAATAATGTACTAACTACTAACTAAAACATACTAGACGTTTTTAAATGACATTAACTTATATAGTATATATTACTAGTTACTTATTGTCACTCTAGTTTAAACCTACGAGATACAAATCCAGACCATGTAAACGTTAACATTATTATTTTAAATGTTAAAAATGATTATTTTTAGCTAAATAACATAACTGTAATCTCCTAAATATAACATTACTCTTTATTTTACTAACTACAACTTAGGAAATACAACAAAACTACAATGTACTAAATACAACTTTATTAACTAATATACCAGCTACACTTTTATTAAATACAACCTTATTTCTTATCAGGGTTCAATTAAGATTGATTAAGTTAACTGCTGTAGAAGATACTAAACTCAACTTAAAAGCATGCAAACTGTTAAAAACATCATTACTCACTAACTACAATTTAGTCGATACAACTTTACTAACTTACTAATCTATCAAAATATCTCATTATCAATGTAAGTTTCAATGTGATAAATACGACCTGGCGGCATACAAACTGTATCTTTAAATAATAATTATTCGATAATTATTCAACAATAATTGTTTCGGTACTAATCTACCAGTTTCCACATTAAATATACCTTTACTTACCGATAAAGTTTAAACTACTGTTTTAAACTAGAGTTTACTAAATCTAACTTGGCAGCTTACAGACTGTTAATTGATTAAAAAAACTGTCATTAAAACCGTCATTTACTAAATAAACTTTAACATACTGACTGTAAGTTGCTTTTAATAAATTGTACTAATTCTAACATTAACTACAACTTTTAACAGCAAACAAATCATTAACTTATTAAATCATTCTTTACTCATTAACATAATAATTAAAACTTAAATTTCACTTCAATTTCTACAAACTTTACTCACTAACTACAATTTGTTGACTTACAGTATAACTTTACTCATTAACATAGTAAATGTAACTGAGATCTAGATTTAAAAATACATTTATTTGCTAGAACCTAAGTGAATATAGCTACCAGAATGCTAACTGCCTCTTATTAAAATGTCCTCACATAACTGTGTGTAGTTTTGCTTACTCCTTCACCTGTTGTATAATAATTTTTTCTTCTGTAAGATTAGGGATGTGCCAGGACTTCCTTTTTAAACCAATCAGAATTTGTTTCAAGACGTTATCTGTTATTCTGGAAGTATGTGATGAGGTGGTTCCACAAGCCGGTCTTGTTTTTTTGCATTTCTGGTTTTCAAACTGTACCAAATATTTCAAACATTCTGCAATGTGTTATTTTCATTGTGTTTTCTTTGGTGTTCACATTCCTTTTGCCTTGTGTTTGTCCACGGAGGACGACCCAACACCAGTAAACGACTGTATGTTCTAGCCTTACTGAGCTGTTGTAGTGTGTAGCCTCAGGTGAAGCAACATTTGCATTCACACTCTACATGAACATAAATATCAGCGACGTGATCTGACAGAATCCTGATCTACACAAAGGTGTTACATGATACAGACGAATCTAACAGTAGCAGTCATGTATAAAACGAATAGGAAGATGGCAAACTCTGAGCATAGCCACAAATATGCTAGTAGAAATGGCTATAGTAAAAACGCGCTTCGGACTCAGTTTGAACAATTTTCGTGTTCCTGCGAGCCATTTTTCTGCACTAGTTGAAGGATCTTCATCAGAGCAGCAGTAAGGTTTAAGCTTGAGCTCTTAGGCTTCTGAGGCATCAGCTGAAAATCTAGGCTTGGGGAATTGGGAACAGTAACAACAGGAATGGCGCTCACAGCAAGGCTAGCTATAGACTTCTCTTCCCGTTTAAATCTTTCTATTACACAGTAGCAAAGACGTAACTTCTGGTTGGTTTGTGAAGTAAAAGCATTCCTCTCTCCTGTAACATCTGGCCAGCTGTGGATTTCTGTACGTCTCTGTTCTCTAACAGTATTAACGCCTTTTCAGTACATTCTGCTTCTCAACAGGAAAAACACACCCTTCATCAAAGCAAACCTTTTTTCGCCATTCCATTGTTTCCCATTCTGTGATAGAAGAACATATGAAGTCAGCTGCAGAAGTATTGAAAACAGGGTTAAAAAAAAAAAAAAGAATTTTATTTATTTATTTATTTATTTTTACGAATAAATTTACGATTACATCTTTATACCTCATCCTTAAAGGGCTACCAAAATTTACAGCAATGATGTTACATAGAATTATGCCCATCACACACTTCTGTACTGTAGATACATTATATTTAATTGATTTATATACAGTATAGAATTAAATATAGAAGTGAAATTATTATTCTACTACAGAAATATAAAGAGTGTCCTTCTCCCATAATGCATTGCAAGCTCTCCTTCACCTCCTGCCAGCTGCTGGAACAGGAACTTAAGACGCTTTGCTAACTCCAACTATTGTTCCTAACAGGATGGGGAGTTTCTGGTGCGTACACATCATGTGGAGTACGCAGACGGGGGGATTCTGGACCCCGACGACATGCTCAAGGAACTGCTCGAGGACAAGGACAAGGTAAGACGGACAGACAGATGGATGGACGTTACATAGCTTTACTGATCTCACTGATTTTGCTTGTGTGTGTGTTTGGGGTGGGAGGAGTAGTGAAGGCTGCCACTTCCTGTGCTTCTCAAAATTATGAATGAATGAACTAATCAGACTGAAGGAAAATAAAATGAATCTGTTACGGATCATAATACAGTCATGTCTTAAAGCTTTGATCCTACCTTAATGTACTATATTACACTCAACTCCTGGTCTATTACACTGTACTCTTGTACTATTAAGTGTTATGATTTCTGTAGATTTCTGTCAGAGCGTCACCATTCACATCAGTTTGCTTGGCCACAGTTTGAATTTTGACACGTCTGGGTGAACGAACCGAGCAAAGCAGAAACACAAATCTCAGTTCTTGCACACGAGCGTTTGCGTTTTAAGGTTCAACAAGTACAGATTTCCAAAATCCGATAAGCCGTCTTCAGCTTCTTATCTAATTGTTTGAGCATTACTTACAGCAATGCTTATCTCATGTCTCTCTCATACTAGCAGTTACACACACACACACACACACACACACACACGAAACGAAATGGGCCACAGGACAAACCTGTTTGATGACAGTCCAGGAAAGTGCGTTGTCTCACGTGATGGTATGGAGACCTGCTCGGCTGGATCTTTCTGGCTAGTCAAGAATTTGCTAACTGTGCTAACAAAGTCATTGTAATGTGTATTTGGGAACCGCGCTTAAAAGAACTGAACTTATACTAACAACCAACGATTGTTCCCGAAAACGTCGTCTTTGAGCTTGGAGAATACAGATGTATGGATAGAGCGAATGGTCCGCTAGCAAACCGTCAGAGACGTTTATTCAGCTTGGAAACTGACAATTATTTAAAAAATATATATATATTATTTGTCAATTTGTTGCTTGTTTGTGTGATCACAGGGTAAATGCTATGCTGTACTTCCTGGAGATAAATGATTAACCCCCCCCCTTTCCACTTATATATTCATAGCCTTTAACCATCTTTTGCAAAAACACAATCTTATAAGAATGCTAATGGATTCTAATGCAATGCATTATTAAGATTTCTGGCACATTCGCATTTAGAATAATAGTGATCTTAGTCAGCAGGAGCGTGATGAAGCATCTAGAGACACGCATACACCATTTAAGATGATGAATAACGGCTCTTTTTCAAGCAAGCCAACGAAATGATCCTTCAAGGGAAAATTCATTCCGGCAGCAGCGGCTTGTGACCGTAGATTTTGGCGAGAACGGCGTGGAGGGAACTAGTGCACTTCAGGCTTGTATCTCCTGAGTAAACCTCATACCTTTTGTTCAAAGCCAATACCAGTGGACTCCAGAAGCTAATCAAGCATGCTAATAGACACTGTTACAATATCTGAGCGGTTTTATGTCCCCACTCTTGAGGTTGATGAGGGTGAAATCGCTGTAGCCCCGCCCCACCCCCATCCTCTCCCTCCTCTTGCCCCAGAGCTCAGTGGTGATTGACCTGATTGTGCACCCGGTTCATGAATATTCAACACAGCGTGATGGATGGCGTTAATGCGTGGCGGTGCTGCGGTGGACCGTAGGGGGTGAAAGGTCACGCTGTGAGCGGCTGACGGAGTGCTGCGCTTAGTTAATTAAACACTTCATTCCTCCTCCGCCTCCTTTCTCTTCTCGCTTTCTTCTTTTCTTTCTGTTTTTTCCTCCGCGTTGGAAATTTAATATTGAACACTGTGTATGTGTGTATATATAGATGTGTTTAGTGATTCTGGTGCTTATTCTTTTTTTCACGTGTAGTTGTATTTAGCAATTTTTTATTTTTTATTTTGGTTGTTTAGAGTTTATTTCTCACTTTTTTTCAGCGATTATATTATTGTAAAATTAATCCTAGAATCATAGGAGATGAATGCTGAACTAAAAGTCCCAGAAGGCAGCATAGACTCTGCTCGGCTAGTTAGCAATCCATGAGATTTCGCTAATCAGAGACAGAGCTGATGTTTGAGTGGAATGAACAAATAAGAACATTAAAAAAGTTTATGACTTTGTCCAGATTAAAAAAAGCGCTGCCGCAGCGTTCTTATTAGGGTGCATACAGCACGTTAAACTGAAAGTAATTCAGGGTGGTGCTTCTAGCTAGCTGTTGGGTTGTGAGCTGACTCACGGATCTGTAGCTAAGCTACTGTTTAGCTAAGCTAAGCTACTGTAGCTAAGCTACTACAAGCTAGCTGGTAGAACATGCATGATTGCTAGCCAGAGTTTTATTCTTAATTATATTTTGCTTTGTAGGTGTTTGCTTTGACAGTTTGATGTTATGGAAATGTATCGGTCCTGATCATCAATCCCAGTTTGTGCCATTAATGCATCCAGACAATGAATAAAGGTCACAGTAATCAGTTTGCGTTAAATACGAGAGGCGTGTGTATTTCACATGGAGCCTGACGACAACAGAGCACATTGTGTAGCGTGTCCAGTGTCTCCGAGGCCTCGCCCATAAGGAACAGCTCATAATAAAGGTCAAAACAATGAATTTGAATTCAGGTGGTGTGTGTAACCCTAGAAGCATGGAATCATTGTGAAGATTTACAAAGAGTTTAAAGCTTAGCGCATGCTAATCAGACATAATAGCGTATGTAGACGTCTTCTGACATCATCACTCGAATAGAAATAAAAGATTTACGACAAAAAATTTACTTCAAGTGCTGCATGAGGAAAAAGCTGCTTTTTCATGTCCGTATGAAAATATGAAACTTTTGAAAATGTCTTCATCTTGGAGGCTGTTATTAAAATATCCACTTTCCTGTTGAAGGAGACAAAATATCTACAATTTTAAACATCCTTTTTTCCCCTCCGGTAAAAGTTTCATGAAGCCAAAATCCATTCATTTACAAAATGAAAGACAAAAAATCGTATCTGATAAAGAAAGCACTGAAATGCAAAAGTTAATCTTAAAGAAATCTAATGAAAGGATAATGGCGGCTGCTCACCTCTGCTAGTTTGCCAGCGTTTAATTAGGCAGCTTTTACGCTAACGCTGGAGCTAATTGGTTTGAGCGGCTGAAGATTGCTCTTCAAATTGGCAGCTGATTCATTACATACCTTGGCTAAAAAGGTCTGATAGCTTTTCTGCCCTCTTTTGCGAATCTTCATCAACTCGGAAACTTGGTAATGTTTCATGCGGCAGAAACAATGCATTAGTGACGCTAATTACCGCTAACTCAAGAGCTCATTAAGGTCCAACAGAAATATTGTGCTTGCGCTCAAAATAAAGCTAAATCACAGTCAAGCTCATTTCAGACCTTCATCATTAAAGGCCTCCAACAAATATGTGAACTCCCATGCGTCAAGTTTACCCCTGACCAACTCTCGCGCGAAAGCTCCGCTCATTTGGACTAGTGGTTTATTTAGAGTCCTGAATGGAGGCTGATTGCAGGCTGAAGAAATATTCAAAGCATTATGGGGCTGCAGATTATTTAGTGTTTGAGATACAAACATAAATGAGGATTTAAGCTAGCATTTACAAATACAGTCTTGAAAACAAGTTCTCAGACATTCACCCGGAAACCTAGCCGAGGCTAAAAGTAACAGTTAATGTACTAGCATAGCTTGTGATAAAAATTAGCTAGTTAAGGGCATTAATACGGACTAAAATGAACCAGTGAATGATCATTTAGTGCTTTTGTTTGCTTCCTCAAGCAAACATTGAAGGCTAATGATTCTCAATATGTTCAGCTTTAACGTGATTGTTGGTTTGTTCTGTAGTCAGTTTTGGTCAGATTGTGGCTAAGTTACGATTAAATTCGTGCACAGTTTTGATGCCTATTCATGTTTTTTGGTGAATTTTTTGTCATTTTGGTGTTTTCTTAGAGTATTTCTTGTTGGTTTACTCATTGGTTCATTCTCTGCTCAGTGGTTGATATAAAATTATTTGTATTTTAGCTTTTATTCTATGGTAAATTTTAGGATATTTCTGTGGTAAAATATTGGTAGGTTTAGCGGTTACTTATTTGTTTGTTAGTTTTTTTTCTCTGGTAAAAGTTAGTAGATTCATCGCATTCTGTGGCTAATTTGTAGTTAATTTTTTATGCTAAATTATGTGAATTATTTCTGCGATGGGTTGGCACTCCGTCCAGGGTGTATCCTGCCTTGATGCCCGATGACGCCTGAGATAGGCACAGGCTCCCCGTGACCCGAGGTAGTTCGGATAAGCGGTAGAAGATGAATGAATGAATGTGAATTATTTTTTTATTCTGTGGTAATTTTTTTTTTTTCCATTCTGTGGTCAGTTTTTAAAAGTTCATTCTTTGTGGTTCACTGTCATGAATACTTGAAGAATTCTTCCTTATAATTCTTCATGCTCTTCATATTTCTCTTCTAATTTTTGTCTAATGAATCATCTGGAAATCTTTAAGCTAAGCAGTGAAGTAATGATCCTGCTGTCTCTGTAAGTACACACACACACACACACACACACACACACACACACACACACACACACACACACACACACACACACACACACACCTCTCCGTTGTGTCTTCATGTCATTTGTCCTGTTTTAATGATGAATAAGCAGAAGGCATTTTAATTTACAGTAACGTGCTGATCCACACACACACACACACACACACACACACACGTCTGTAATCAGATAATCAGTGTGGTCATTAAATTGCTATCAGTTAGGCTAATATCAGTAAATAAATTACGCTGATTAGCATGTGCACGGCCTTTGAAGTCAGATAATATAATGTGTGTCTGAGATTTAGCACTTTTTGTTCAGAATTTATACCAGTTACAATTTTCTTTGTGTTCCTTTCGTTTGCTGTGATCGTTAGGGGTCCAAGCACCAGAGCGCAGAGTCTTGCTCTATGAACGCCACCACATTTGGCAAACTGTTTGTTTTTAATTTGTCTAATTTTAGCTCATTAGCTAAACACTTAAGACAGACAGACACCATCTGTTGTCTAGATTGCAATTATAACAACCGATTTTTATCAAATCGCATCAGCTTAAATTCAGAAAAAAGGAAATGGCAAGAGGTAGTGGAGAACTTCAAAACAATACTGAACCTCGTCCAGCTTTCACAGGTGGACCTTAAAAATAACAGGCAGGAGATTAGAGAAGCGATTAAATAACCTAGGTGTCCAATACCCATGAACTCTTTCCCCTTTTCTTTCATTTCAGTTTTTGTGCTTTTGTTTTTTTTTTTTCCTTCCTCGTCAGTGTGATTAAATAGAGTTTCAGTGTGTTTGAGAGCACAGGATCCGCTCAGGTTTCCGGTAGATGTTTAGCAATGAAACAGCCAAGAAAACAGTAGAGAAGGAAAAAAAAAAAAAATACAGTTTGTCATGTTTCTGAGAACATACAAGGGTGAAAATCAGAACATGAAGCAAAACGTAAAACAAGTAAAAACTACTGACACACACACACACACACACACACACACACACACACAGCTGAAACTAATGCCCAATTATACACAGGCCAACTGACCAATCAGATTCAAGTACAGGAAAAATGTCGTTATATCTACTAAAACAAACAAACGAAAAGATTTGGAAGTCACGGAAATGAACACATTCTGTTTCCACACTTCTGGATATCTGTTCTTTCATTTCCAAAGTCTCGCGTACGCGTGTATCTCGCATCGCAGCTACGCAGACGCCTCGAGAGGAGGTTACATCGTCACTCACCAACTAATAACTAATAAACGCAATCAGAAAGCGCTGCAGCTGCACCTGGGACCCTGCCGTCTCCACCAATCACCAATCAGCCCCGTCCCTGCTATTGTTATCGTGTGTTTCCACAGGCAGCCGCCGCGCTAATTAATTATCCAAACGCATGGGCTTCTTTGATTAGATGCTAATGAGGCAGAATGGCCCGCTCGGAAACAAACGACAGGCCGGAGCGGCACGTCGCTCCTCATTTCCTCCGAGGACGTCTGGAGAAGCTCTAATGGATGGTAATGGCGTGTCTCTCGTGTTTTAGGAGGCCATAATTACACATTATAATGCTAACTCCATGTTAATAATCTTCATCTCCAATTCACAAAGCTTTTCTATCCATCAGACGAAAGCAATTTGTCTGGAACAGCACAATTTCTAGGAAGCGCTCTGCAGCCAGGTGGCTGAATTATCCAGACGCTGAAGTCAAGTGCAGACACTCAGGAGTGAAGCTGAGGTTCAGCTTGCGAGGAACGACAGATTTAACAAACGAAAATATACAACACAGGAATGAATGGAAAGCAAGGAGAAACGGTGCAGAGATGATGGTGGAGTGAGAGTGAGACAGAGGTGGAAAGACAGACAGGTAGACAGACAGACAGACAGGCAGGCAGAAGAGAAGAATGAGAGATAACGTAAGTGCGAGAGAGACAGGGAGTGGCAAAGAAAGACAGAAAGGGGGGATGCATAGGGTGGAGGAGAAAGATAAAGAGACAGATCGAGACACAGTGAAAAGGAGAGAAAAGAAATGAGCGAGAGAGGAGAAAAAGAGAGAAGCAGATCTACAAACAAATAATGAGAGAGACAGAGACCGAGAAAAGGACACACGTGTGTCCCTTCATCATTGTGCTTTTTTACTTCTGGTCAAGAGGTGATGATGGAGGGATGAAGTGTGCAGCGTTCATCTGTGATGCACTAAGAGCGTGTTCCGAACTTTCTCTGACACAAACTCTGAGAGAGAGAGGGAGAGAGTAAGAGGGAGAGAGTAAGAGGGAGAGAGTAAGAGGGAGAGAGGGAGAGAGTGAGAGAGAGAGAGAGAGAGGGAGACACGTTTTCTCTCTCTTGCGCTCGCTCGCTCTCTCTTGCTCTCTGAGACTGCCAATCTCCATGGCAACGCCCCAGGATCCTGGGCATAATGAACACAACACATCTTTTCCCTCTCTATGACATTCTTCCTTTTTCTCTCCATCCCTTTCTCTCTTTTTCCCTCTCTTTCCTTTTTCCCTGTCCACTTCATTTGTTCATCCATTTGACTCAGTTTCATCCATCCATCTATACGTCCATCCATCCACCCCTCCATCACTTTTCTGCCATTGGCCCACTCATCCCAAAATCTATCCCTCCATCATCCTGTCTTCAATTTATTTACCCGTCCATCCTTTTTACTCCAGCTTATCCATCCATCCATCTTTTCATCTGTAGTGCTCAGTTTGATACATCCATCCATTTTACACTGCACTCTTGCATCATTCCCTTAATCCTCCATTGATCCGTCTGTCCCTCGCTCCCTCACTCCCTCCTTCCCATTGTGCTTTGTTTTGGTGCATCCAACCATTTTACATCATGCACGTGCATCGTTCAGCCCAGTCCTCCATCTAAGCATTTATCCATCCATCCACCATCACCCAACCCGCTTGGTATCACACACATTTCCATCCATCCTTCTATCATACACAGATTTGTATATCTGTCTTTATTACATCACACACGTGCATCAATCAGCCCATTCCCTGTTAACTGTCCATTCATTCATTCATTCATTCATTCATTCATTCATTCATTCATCTATCCAAACATCCAGCCATTGTGATTGGTTGAGTACATCCATCTATTTTACATTACATTCCATCTGTCTGCCCATCCATTCCTCCATCTATTAGTTAATTTGTCCATCCATCCATCCATCCATCCATTCATCCATCATGCTCAGTTTAGTATTTTCATCCACTTTACATCACATTCTTTATTTACCCAGTTCTCCATCCATCCATCCATCCATCCATCATGCTCAGTTTAGTATTTTCATCCACTTTACATCACATTCTTTATTTACCCAGTCCTCCATCCATCCATCCATCCATCCATCCATCCATCCATCCATCCATCCATCCATCCATCCAATGTTATTTTTCTCCATCCTTCTGTCTCTTTTCTGTTCTCCCCCCTTTCTAGCATCTCTTGTTTTCTTGCCTCTTCATGCCCAGAAGTCCACCATATTCACTACAGAGTGTGTAGTGTGAACTGAAGTGCCCTAGACGAATTAGGGTGCTAGAGTAAGGCACTAATTTGGGCACAGGCTCAAACCATGTTACTCATCCTCATTATGTTATTATGTTCTTATAAATTTCCTGACTCTGGTCAGGTGTGTGTGTGTGTGTGTGTGTGTGTGTGTGTGTGTGTGTGTGTGTGTGTGTGTGTGTGTGTGTGTGTGTGTGTGTGTGTGTGTGTGTGT
Organism: Tachysurus vachellii; assembly: GCF_030014155.1. Classification (NCBI taxonomy): domain Eukaryota; kingdom Metazoa; phylum Chordata; class Actinopteri; order Siluriformes; family Bagridae; genus Tachysurus; species Tachysurus vachellii. The sequence goes on along the minus strand of NC_083483.1, from coordinate 1,846,721 downwards.
GTGTGTGTGTGTGTGTGTGTGTGTGTGTGTGTGTGTGTGTGTGTATCTCTCTCTTTCTCAGCACACAGACAGCAGTACTCTTTGTCAAAGCTAGGTGGTGCAGTCTCTCTGAATCTTTTTTTATTTATTTATTTTTTATCATTGAGGAGAAATGGGTTAAATTCGTGAAGGAGCTTTACGTTCAGATCGTCCTCGAGGCGTTGACTCGATATGAAGAGTTTTCCACATGGGAGAGATGTGTGAAGAGGAGTTCTCTCTACCTCACTACCCCTGTATATGATTTCCCTTTCATTCTAATCCATGTGAGGTTTATTCATTTTTAACAGTGAATCAAAAGAATCGAATCAAAACCGCTACAAACATATATTTGTTTCATGTAACACACAAACATGCACGATGAAAACGAACACCTGTTTTTCACTCGTGTATATAAAATGTCTGTCAAATATAACCCTGTTTTAGAAGTTATTATCATGTGTTTTCTTTTATCCGTGTAGTTAATCATATCCTATATTTGAATCATTTGAATGATTCATTCGAATCATTTCGCTGTTTTGATGACGTATCTTATCTTATGTTTCCTTTTCTTTCCGAAGTTCACTTATTGTCCTTCGGTTGTTGCACTTTTTGGTCTTTAGACTTCAGTGTCTGCTTTTTTGCTGTTAAACTTATGATGTTGAGCTTAAAGTTGTTCGTTGAAGTTCGGTTGTTAGTCGGGTTTTTGCACTTTTGTTTTTGTGTTACTGTGACTTTGCGTTGGTCTTTTTACTCTTGTTTTTAGACTCACTCTAAAAGTTTTGACCTTAACATTTGTCTCTGGAGTTCATTCGGGCCCTGAAGGCACAGCCAGAGGGCCAGGTACAGCAGTGCATATGTTAATCTCATTACTGTCTGAGGCCACATTACACCCAGGAGAGTTCTAATAGCAGCCACATCCCTCTCCAGCCATGCTGCATGCTATTTTAAGACCCTGGCAAGGGCCAAGTTTGAATGGTGCACTTACTCAATGTACACATATCCTATGACAGGGCTGTCTTCAAGCTATACTGACACGGCTAACGACACGTTCCTCAAGGAGAAAGAATGAACCCCGGTGTCTTATTTCTAACGTAGTTTAGTTCCATTTTATTTCTATAGCAATTTATGTCCCAACGCAGCGTTACAGAAGACTGGCTGTACTGTACATGTAAATGCCTAATAATGTGACAGGGGCAAGTAAGCAGTCCGTGACATGCCATGAAGAAGCTAGGACTTATATTAGAAAGG
>NC_083483.1:1830455-1840455 GCF_030014155.1 Tachysurus vachellii | reverse complement strand
ATGTTTGTATGTGAGTGTTTGTGTACCTGTGTGTGCGTGTGTGCATGTGTGTACAGTTTGTGTGTGTACATGTGTTTGTGTGGGTGTGTACATGAGTGTTTGTATGTGTGTTTGTGTACCTATGTGTTTGTGAGTGTATTTGTGCGTGTGTGTGTGTGTGTGTGTGTGTACGTTTGTGAGTTTGTGTTTGTCTATGTACGTGTGTGTGGGTATGCATGTATGTGTGCTTGTGTGTGTGTACATGTGTGTTTGTATGTGAGTGTTTGTGTACCTGTGTGTGTGTGTGTGTGCATGTGTGTACAGTTTGTGTGTGTACATGTGTTTGTGTGGGTGTGTACATGTGTGTTTGTGTACTTATGTGTTTGTGAGTGTATTTGTGTGTGTGTGTACACGTTTGTGTGTGTACATGTGTTTGTGTGGGTGTGTACATGTGTGTTTGTATGTGAGTGTTTGTGTACCTATGTGTGTACATGTGTTTGAAAGTGTGTATGTACATGTTTGTGTGTGTCTGTGTACACGTGTTTGCTTGTATGTGTTTGTGAGTGTGTGTAGATGTGTTTGTGTGTGTACATGTGTGAGTTTGTGTTTTTTGTATGTGCGTGTGTGTGTGTGTGTGTGTGTGTGGGTCTGCATGTGTGTTTATATGTGTATGTACATGTTTGGGTCTGTGTGAGTGTTTGTGTACCTGTGCGTGTATACATTTGTGTTTGTGTGTATGTGTGTGTACACGTTTGTGTGTACATGTGTGTTTTTGTGTGTGTGTACATGTGTTTGAAAGTGTTTATGTACATGTTTGTGTGTGTGTGTACACGTGTTTGTTTGTATGTGTTTATGAGTGTGTGTTTACATGTGTATTTGTGTGTGTGTGTGTTTAAATGTGTATTCGTGCTTCTTCAGAGTTCCTCATGGTTTTATTTTTCTGTACATGTTCAGTTTTTGTGCCTGGTGTTTCTTTAGATTTAATATAAAGGTGTTTTTTTTTATTTAATAATATTTATTTTTGTATTTATTGTGAATTTATGTACCATAAGTTTTTGTTTTTGTTCTGTGTAGCTGATAGCAGTTTACGAGGAGACAGAACTCCAGTCGAGGACACCAGTCAGCCCGGGGGGAAGTGTGGCGTCTGGATACTCCAGTCCTTACGCCTCGGAGCCTGAGCTGGGGGTCCTGCGTCCCAACGTGGGCACAGAGATTGAGGTCACTTCCAGAACCCTCAAGTCAAGTAGGTTTCATTCTCTAGATTCTGCTCTCATGTTACACTGATGTGTGTGTGAGTGTGTCTGTCTGTGTGAGTGTGTCTGTCTGTGTGAGTGTGTCTGTCTGTGTGATTGTGTCTGTCTGTGTGAGTGTGTCTGTCTGTGTGAGTGTGTCTGTCTGTGTGAGTGTGTCTGTCTGTGTGAGTGTGTCTGTCTGTGTGAGTGTGTCTGTCTGTGTGAGTGTGTCTGTCTGTGTGAGTGTGTCTGTCTGTGTGAGTGTGTCTGTCTGTGTGAGTGTGTCTGTCTGTGTGAGTGTGTCTGTCTGTGTGAGTGTGTCTGTCTGTGTGAGTGTGTCTGTCTGTGTGAGTGTGTCTGTCTGTGTGAGTGTGTCTGTCTGTGTGAGTGTGTCTGTCTGTGTGAGTGTGTCTGTCTGTGTGAGTGTGTCTGTCTGTGTGAGTGTGTCTGTCTGTGTGAGTGTGTCTGTCTGTGTGAGTGTGTCTGTCTGTGTCTGAGTGTGTCTGTGTCTGAGTGTGTGTGTATGTCTGAGTGTGTGTGTGTGTGTCTGAGTGTGTGTGTGTGTCTGAGTGTGTGTGTGTGTCTGAGTGTGTGTGTGTGTCTGAGTGTGTGTGTGTGTCTGAGTGTGTGTGTGTGTCTGAGTGTGTGTGTGTGTCTGAGTGTGTGTGTGTGTGTGTGTCTGAGTGTGTGTGTGTGTGTCTGAGTGTGTGTGTGTGTGTGTCTGAGTGTGTGTGTGTGTGTCTGAGTGTGTGTGTGTGTGTCTGAGTGTGTGTGTGTGTGTCTGAGTGTGTGTGTGTGTGTCTGAGTGTGTGTGTGTGTGTCTGAGTGTGTGTGTGTGTGTGTCTGAGTGTGTGTGTGTGTGTCTGAGTGTGTGTGTGTGTGTCTGAGTGTGTGTGTGTGTGTCTGAGTGTGTGTGTGTGTGTCTGAGTGTGTGTGTGTGTGTCTGAGTGTGTGTGTGTGTCTGAGTGTGTGTGTGTGTGTCTGAGTGTGTGTGTGTCTGAGTGTGTGTGTGTGTGTCTGAGTGTGTGTGTGTCTGAGTGTGTGTGTGTGTCTGAGTGTGTGTGTGTGTGTGTCTGAGTGTGTGTGTGTGTGTCTGAGTGTGTGTGTGTGTGTCTGAGTGTGTGTGTGTGTCTGAGTGTGTGTGTGTGTGTCTGAGTGTGTGTGTGTGTCTGAGTGTGTGTGTGTCTGAGTGTGTGTGTGTGTCTGCGCGTGTGTGTCTGCGCGTCTGTGTCTGCGCGTCTGTGTCTGCGCGTGTGTGTCTGCGCGTGTGAGTGTGTCTGTGTGAGTGTGTCTGTGAGTGTGTGTGTGTCTGCGCGTGTGTCTGCGCGTGTGTCTGAGTGTGAGTGTGTCTGTCTGAGTGTGTGTGTGTCTGAGTGTGTGTGTGTGTGTCTGAGTGTGTGTGTGTGTGTCTGAGTGTGTGTGTGTGTGTCTGAGTGTGTGTGTGTGTCTGAGTGTGTGTGTGTGTCTGAGTGTGTGTGTGTGTCTGAGTGTGTGTGTGTGTCTGAGTGTGTGTGTGTGTCTGTGTGTGTGTCTGCGTGTCCGTGTGTGTGTGTCTGTGTCTGTGTGTGTGTGTGTGTGTGTGTGTGTGTGTGTCTGTGTGTGTGTCTGCGTGTCCGTGTGTGTGTGTCTGTGTGTGTGTGTGTCTGTGTGTGTGATGTACAGTACATATGAGCCAGTCTCTGTCCTGGACTCTGAGAGCTCAGACTGTGGGTCAGTTTTGGGGTCAAAAATTCTCTTTTTATGTTGATTAGTTTTAAATGATTATTATTATTATTATTTTCTTCTTCTAATTTCACACGAGATCGACAGCATTTAACTGTAGACAAGTTATATAAAGTTATATAAAGTTATATAAAGAAATGTGTAGGTTTTATCATTTATAAATACATGTCTTTATTTCTTTCTGTTTGCACCACCTGTCAGTCTGTTAGACTCCGCCTCCTGCTGAGAAGGAGGAGGAGCCAGTTAATAGCTTTCACCACTTTACAGAGTGATTTAATGTCTAACATTTCACAACAATATCTCTTACACACACACACACACACACACACACACACACACACACACACACACACACCTAGTTTGGTGTGGTGCCACAAAGGCCTTTTCTACCATAGCGAGACTGATTTAATAATATTCTTTTTGTGGCTTTCTTTTTATCTACACTACACACACACACACACACACACACACACACACACACACAGCTGACTTCCATTTGTAGTGAGATGGACACGCTCCTTTTATCTGTTCTTTTATTTAATTGATAAATGACTCTGTGTGTGTGTGTGTGTGTGTGTGTGTGTGTGTGTGTGTGTGAGCAGCTGATGGGGGGATATGTGATGTAATGACATGGCCTGGGTCAGAAGTGCGATCTCACACACACACACACACACACACACACACACACACACACACACCTGCTGTACATTTGTTCTCCTCGTCTTCACCCTGCTGTTGATGATTTTTGTTCTAAAGCAGCTCATCGTGAGGGTTTAATTCTGTTACACCACACACACACACCGAGCAAGCGCTTTTTATCCATTTATAGATACATCTAATGTTCGTGACCGCAGCCACGAACCGCCACTTTACTCTCACTGACATTAAAAAGAGCACAAACCAGCAGCTTGTCCATCGTCTGACAGAGTTTCATCTGGCTGCTCGTTAGCATGAATTAGCATAAAGCTAACGCTAATTTTGTAACCATTCTGTAGCTGCAAACTTTTCCTACATGCTTTTGTTTAACGGTGGACGACATTTTTTTTTTATTCATTTAATTATTATTCTTTATAAATATCAAAATAAAAATGTGCACTTGTGCGAATAGTGTTTTTGTAGTTGTTTATCTGAAAAACAGAAACAGTGGCCCTGATGTTCCACCTCAGTCGGTACCTCAACGAGTCTCTCACAGGTACGATTAGAGCTGCATCGATCACTCTCACACACACACACGCGCGCGCACACACGCACACACACACACACACTTCAGAGCTAGACGTCTAAACACCAGGCTGGAGAACTTCTTCCACTGAGTGATTGTGGTATCGATTCCCAATGAAGCAGAATTACAGGTTAGCAGATTCAGACACCTCTTAGCATCTCAGCCTCTTCTCCTCTTTTTTTCCACCTCAGTCTCTCCATCATTCAGAAATCTGCTCAATATTGTACATCAACGATTCAGAGGAGTTTTTTTCAGTCTCTCAGAACCGAGAGCCACTGATTAGAAATAAAGTCCATTGAAATAACGTCACGTTTGAATTTTATTAATTTCTAGTTACATCAAATGTTCTGGATTTAAAAAAAAAAACAGTGCAAGTTTGCACTGGAGACTCCTTCCATAAACCTGAAAGAATTTCTTGGTTTGGTTTAAAAAAAAAAAATCTAGTCTGAAAACTGATTATTATCCTATTGTTAGTATTATTATTAAATTCCTATTCAAAAGGGACAGTTGTGTGGGTAATTGTGTGTGTGTGTGTGTGTGTGTGTGTGTGTGGTGGTTGTGTGTGTGTGTGGTGGTTGTGTGTGTGTGTGGTGGTTGTGTGTGTGTGTGGTGGTTGTGTGTGTGTGTGGTGGTTGTGTGTGTGTGTGGTGGTTGTGTGTGTGTGTGTGGTGGTTGTGTGTGTGTGTGTGGTGGTTGTGTGTGTGTGTGGTGGTTGTGTGTGTGTGTGGTGGTTGTGTGTGTGGTGGTTGTGTGTGTGCGTGTGTGTGGTTGTGTGTGTGTGTGTGTGTGGTGTGTGTGTGTGTGTGGTGGTTGTGTGTGTGTGTGTGGTGGTTGTGTGTGTGTATGTGTGTGTGGTGGTTGTGTATGTGTGTGTGGTGGTTGTGTATGTGTGTGTGGTGGTTGTGTGTGTGTGTGTGTGGTGGTTGTGTGTGTGTGTGTGTGGTGGTTGTGTGTGTGTGTGTGTGGTGGTTGTGTGTGTGTGTGTGTGGTGGTTGTGTGTGTGTGTGTGTGTGTGGTGGTTGTGTGTGTGTGTGTGTGTGTGTGGTGGTTGTGTGTGTGTGTGTGTGGTGGTTGTGTGTGTGTGTGTGGTGGTTGTGTGTGTGTGTGTGTGTGTGTGTGTGTGTGTGTGTGTGTGTGGTGGTTTTTTGTGGTGCGTGGTGGTTTTGTGTGTGGTGCGTGGTCATTGTGTGTGTGTGTGTTGTGGTTGTGTGTGTGTGTGTTGTGTGTGTGTGTGTTGTGGTTGTGTGTGTGTGGTGGTTGTGTGTGTGTGGTGGTTGTGTGTGTGTGTGGTGGTTGTGTGTGTGTGTGGTGGTTGTGTGTGTGTGTGGTGGTTGTGTGTGTGTGTGGTGGTTGTGTGTGTGTGTGGTGGTTGTGTGTGTGTGTGTGGTGGTTTTGTGTGTGGTGCGTGGTGATTGTGTGTGGTGCGTGGTCATTGTGTGTGTGTGTGTTGTGGTTGTGGTTGTGTGTGTGTGTGTTGTGGTTGTGTGTGTGTTGTGGTTGTGTGTGTGTGGTGGTTGTGTGTGTGTGGTGGTTGTGTGTGTGTGGTGGTTGTGCGTGTGTGTGCGCGCGCGCACGCACGTGTGTGTGTGCGTGTGCATGTGTGTGCGTGGTGGTTGTGTGTGTGTGCTTGTGGTGGTGTGTGTGTGTGTGTGTGTGTGTATGTGTGTGTGTTTGTGGTGGTTGTGTGTGTGTGTTTGTGGTGGATGTGTGTGTGTGTGTGTGTGTGTGTGTGTGTGTGTGTGTGTGTGTGTGTGTGTGTGTGTCCCCGCAGTCTAATGAATTCATTCCACCTTGACTAATAAATTAACGCTCTTGCTCTCCTGTTGAACACATCCTGGTTTGTTCCTGGTGCTTTAGAGTAGATGTTGATTACAGGCTGCTGATGGTGTAGCTTCAGGCTGTGTGTGTGGAGAACATGATTATGGGTCACTGACTCTCTTCTCCAGGTTCTCCTGAATAATTAACCTCTTAACTTTTACTCCTTAGTCAGAGTGTGATGATGATGATAAAGTCCCGTGTTCTCTATGATGAAGATCTTCTTCTGATAGATCAGTGATTAAAGGATCGCTGCGTAGTTTACATCATCGGCCGGCGCTCGTGATTCTGATCCGTCTGAACCGCTCCGTTGTTCTCCTCTAACGGCGGCTCCGACCGCAGGTCCGACTCGATACTGTATTGTTTCCGTAGCAACAGCTCATCCTGACGGACGTGTACGTTAACGCTGATGGGCAGAAGAGACGAGAAGAGAAATGACCAGAAAGAGATGAAATGTGAAAAAAATATGAAAGAAATAATAATAATAACAGGGACTTAAAAAACTAGAAGAGGAGAAAAAACCAAAAAGGAAAGGAGACAATGTTAATTGGTTGCTTGGGTGATTGATTGATGGGTAGCTAAGCTCCAGGATTGGTTGGAATCTTGTTTGTGAACAATGCATGCTGGGTATTGTAGTTGAAACCTAACCAACACTCTGTGTGTTGTGACTCAGTGCTCGTTGTGTTTTACACTGAAAAGGTCTTTAAAGGCAGGTCTTTAAAGGAGAGAGGCGTCAGATCCGAGCCGCGGTTCTTCGCAGATAAGCTTCTGTAGCGTCAGCACCGAATCCGGAGCTTCAGAAAAGGTCACAGTGACGTTTAGAGACGCTCGAGGCTGATACAGCAGAAACGTGTAGGACGCTGAAGATCTGACATCATCACACCACTTCTTCTGCTGCCACATTTCTCTGGAGAGCAGCAGCTGATTAATGGCCCTCACCTTGTCCTCGCTCCACTTCCTCTTTCACCACAGTTCACAACATCACACGAATGTCACCACGTAACCGCCGCAGAGCCTCAAACCATATCGTGGATAGCAGGAGTTGTTTTTATTTTCAATTACATCAAATACCTTTAAATTAGACTATAATTATAATTTTTATTTACATTTTTTAATATTTACAAACAGATTTTATTATTCGATTTGATAAAGTTGACTAAAATGGAATTTTCTCCTTATTCAGGGTTTTTTTTTTTCTTTTTTTTTATAATTTGTACAAATATTTTATTTATTTATTTTTTTTTTAGCTTAATTAATTTTAATTTTTTAACATCAAAATAGTTTGAGTTTTTTAAAAACATTTTTTAAGGAGCTTTTTCCCTCTTTATCAGTGTTTGATCGGTTATTTTATTTCTGAGATATTGCAAATACTTTGATTTATTTATTTATTTTAAAAAGATCTGTTTTTCACGTATTTCACGTCAGGAATTTAAAGGTTTATATATTTGTATTTTTTCATAGAATTTCCGTTGCCTTATTTTGCGTTAAATAACAACTTGGATATCACAAATATATTGTAATAAATGAATAAATACAAACTTATCGCAAACTTGTTGATAGTTTTCTTCTCTTTTTCACTTACTAAATCAGTTGAATAATAAATTTTTAACATCAGATTAGCTCTTTCCAGGTAAATTGTCTTTTTTGAAACGTTTATGATTTTTGAACATAAAGTTAATAGTTCTTAACTATAGTTAATAGTTAGTAATTTAGAGATTTTCGGTGCTGACTGGACTTTCTGTTCCTCCCACAGACACGCCTCTGATGGTCAGGAGCAGCAGTGAACTGACGCTGTCACGCTCGCTGGACATCGGGAGTCGCGACACCGACAATAACCACAGACCAACAACGACGGTCAGTAGATTCTGAGTAAAAAAACAAACACGCTGTTCACTAGTTAGAACTTTGATATGTAACTAACACCTAAAACTAAAGGTGTTTTATACGACTCAGAAGCCCCGCCCATAACCACATGACAGGCTCCACCCACATGCAGTGTTGGTTTCTAACAGAACATAAACAATAACAAACTTTTATCCGTCTCAGAGGCTCCGCCCAAAGAAGGGTCAAATTTTGTACTTCGAAAAAAGGCTCCGCCCACAGACAAATGGTGCTCCGCCCACAGACAAATGGTGCTCCGCCCACAGACAAATGGTGCTCCGCCCACAGACAATTGGTGCTCCGCCCACAGACAAATGGTGCTCCGCCCACAGACAAATGGTGCTCCGCCCACAGACAAATGGTGCTCCGCCCACAGACAAATGGTGCTCCGCCCACAGACAAATGGTCCCACAGACATTTTTTAGTTAACAGAATAAAGAAAATGAACACAGATTTTTTTGACAGCTGTTAAAGCTTTAGCAGGAAACGAGAATCTTTACCTTTAACAGGTAATAAAACTCTCCTCCTCCTGCTGTTAGAGGAAAGTAATTAACAGTAATTAAGAGTAACGCTGCTTTATCCCTCCTTCCTGTGGTGGATTGTTTTCCTAGAGCAGCAGGACACAGTGTGTTTTATTACACACACACACACACACACACCGTATCAGTGAAGAACGACGAGATCTTTATTAGGTTTTTTTTTAAAGAACACACCTGGGTGGAGGAGGAAGATCTTTTGACTCTGTTTTTATTAGTATTTTGTATTTGATAATTTTTTTGCTTTATCATCACAGATGCTGCGTCTCTGTACACATCTGTTTGGGTGACAGAAACCCATTTCAGCTCCTGATTCTCTCGGGTCAAGCTTTGTGTTTCTTTCAGAAAAGTCTTTGATTTTCTTTTGTTGTATGTCTTTGTGTGTGTGTGTGTGTTTGTGTGTGTGTGTGTGTGTGTGTGTTTGAGGTCGGAAATTGTATTTGTTGTTTTTTGAAGGTTTTCATATCGGATTTTGTCGCCGCCACCTGCGGCCTTTCATTCTCTCTTTCTCGCTCTCCCTCCCCCTTTACCTCTGTCTCTTTCTTTTTCTTTCTCCCTCGCTCTTGCTCGCTCTCCGCCTCTCTCGCTTCCCTTCACACTCACTCTCTCTCTCTCTCTCGCTCTCTCTCTCTCTCTCTCTCTCTCTCTCTCTCTCTCACCGTCGTGATTTTTGGCTTCTCTCACACTCGCACTCTCAATTTTCTTTCCTTCTCTTTCTCTGGGTTTAATCCATTTCTTTCCTTCACTCATATTTTTCCTCACACACTCACGTCCTCGTTCACTACAAGAGATTTCAAACCTGAAAACGCTGTAGTAGAACTTTCCTGTTTGACAGGAACATGGAATATATTTGTATGTGAGGTGTGAATATGTATATAAAGCAGTTTGTTTGCAAGCGCACACACACACACACACACACACACACACACACACCTCTCTTATATCACAGCATTTTGCTTTCTGATTATTACAAATATTTTTTTTATCAAACATGGGTACTTCTTATCTGTTTCCAGTTACACTGTTTATTTCCTCTCTCTCTTTACCAGTGTGTTTATGAGCTGAAGCTGAGCGATGTGAGAATGTACGGATGCACAATAACAATAACATGTGGCCTAGCGGGGGATAATCGCATAACCGTCTGTAATCTGGGTCACTGTGTGTGTGTGTGTGTGTGTGTGTGTGTGTGTGTGTGTGTGTGTTTGTCAGACTGTCTTTAGCAGCAGCTCCTCAGAGAGACAGACAAAATTCGAATTGTGCGTCATTTGTTTTCTTTTGTTTAAAAATAAAAAAGATATATTTTTTTCCTCTATGCTCCTTCATCCTGTGGGCGACACGTCTGTGTGACTCGAATAGTAAGAGAGGAGGTAATAAACCGAGAGAGAGAGGTGTGTGTGTGTGTGTGTGTGTGTGTGTGTGTGTGTGTGTGTGCATTGGACCAGCCGGGACATCCGGGAAATTTGGTTCTTATATTATTTATGCACCGATTTATTAACCTACAAATGAAGCGAGAGCATCAACTACACAAGAAGTGACTGTGTGTGTGTGTGTGTGTTAACAGGGAGCAGGCCAGGTGCTCACAGTGAAGGGTGTATCCAGTGTATCCATGGACA
>NC_083483.1:1822955-1825455 GCF_030014155.1 Tachysurus vachellii | reverse complement strand
CGACACTCGAAACAGAAAACCTCATGCCTGACAACGGCAGATGTTTCCGATGCGTTATCGTGTTGCTTGTTTGAAAAATCCCCAGTGGCTTTTTTTTTTTCTTTGAAAGAGATGGAACATTTCACGTAACCCTCAGCACCACCATCCGCCTTTTCTCCCTTTTTTTTTCTTTTCCCTGTTCATGTTGTTATTGAAGTAAGAGATGCAGGTAGGCACCTGTGCCTCTGGCGCAGTGTGTAAACGCACACACACACACACACACACACACACACACACACACACACACACACACCCACCATAACAACAACAACAACAAGAGCAGTTGCAGTACCTCAGATTATTTGTTTGGCCATTAATGCTAACCCTGAGGACACGAGAGCAAAATGGATTTGAAGTCTGTGTGGACAAGAGTACAAGGTCCAATACTGAAGGATTGTGTGTGTGTGTGTGTGTGTGTGTGTATGTGTGTGTATCTTTTAGCGCATGACCGCCGGGCCGTATTTCATCTTTTTTCCCTGCCTTATAACTTCCTTTCTTCCTCACGCTAACATGGTCAAAGTGTTTTTTCTAGTTCTTAGTGTTTTTGTCCTCTTTAATTTGTTTGTTTGTTTTTTTTCTCCTGGTGGTGATTTGTTTTATAGCTACTTGTTTTGCTAGAAAAAATATCATCTTTGACAAGGTTCATCCATCAAGGTGCTTTTTCTGTTTATTATTATTATTATTATTATTATTATTATTATTATTATTGTTGTTATAATATTTATGTTATAATCATTATTACTAGTATTTTAACCCTGCACTCTAACAAGCACAGGAAGTGCCTGGGCCCCTTATTCGCTGCTTGCAGTGGTGATGTGTAGGATCAGTGTTGTGACCTACAGACGGTGTTCTAGCGGCTCTAGAATTCACTTTTTGTTTGTTTTTTCTCCCTTTTAAATTGTCATCTGTAGGTTTCACAGCTCATACATGTGTTTGTGTCTGAATATAAATATATACAGATGTGCATGACCACTGTAATGTACATGAATCCAGTCTTCAGTTAGGTGTCTGTCTGTGTGTGTCTGTGTCTGTGTGTGTGTGTGTGTGTGTGTGTGTGTGTCTGTGTCTGTGTGTGTCTGTGTGTGTGTCTGTGTCTATGTCTGTCTGTCTCTGTGTGTGTCTGTCTGTGTGTGTGTATGTCTGTCTCTGTCTGGCTGTCTGTGTGCCTGTCTGTCTCTCTGTGTCTATGTCTGTCTGTCTCTGTGTGTGTGTTTGTCTGTGTGTGTGTTTGTCTGTGTGTGTCTGTCTGTCTGTCTCTGAGTATGTGTCTGTCTGCCTGTGTGTGTCTGTGTGTGTGTCTGTCTCTGTCTGTGTGTCTGTCTCTGTGTGTTTGTGTCTCTGAATTTGTGTGTGTGTGTCTGTGTGTGTGTCTGTGTGTGTGTCTGTGTGTGTGTCTGTGTGTGTCTGTGTGTGTGTCTGTGTGTGTGTCTGTGTGTGTCTGTGTGTGTGTCTGTGTGTGTGTGTGTCTGTGTGTGTGTCTGTGTGTGTGTCTGTGTGTCTCTCTGTGTGTGTCTCGCTGTGTGTGTGTGTGTCTCGCTGTGTGTGTCTCTGTGTGTGTCTCTCTGTGTGTGTCTGTGTGTGTCTCTGTCTGTGTGTGTCTCTGTCTGTGTGTGTCTCTGTCTGTGTGTGTCTCTCTGTGTCTGTGTGTGTGTGTCTCTGTCTGTGTGTGTCTCTCTGTGTCTGTGTGTGTGTGTGTTCTGTGGTTCTCGGCTCTGAGCGCAGCAGGAAAGCAGGAGGTCAGCGAGGCAGATCAGGGCCGTTAAATGATCCAAGAAAGAGCTAATGGAGCACAGTGATAGCTACTTGCCCTCTGGGTGTGTGGGTGTGTGTGTGTGTGTGTGTGTGTGTGTGATTGATACTGATAGAAAATTACTACTAACCTCTGATCTCATTGCGGTGGTCTGACTGAATTCTTCCTGAAGCCGGGTGCTGAGAGTGTGGCGGCTTCGTCAGGAATTTCAACTTTCTTCCTTTCTTTATTTTAATAATAACTCTTGTATCTATTATATGTTTGTCTGTACTATTGTATAAAAGCCACTGTTTGGTTTCTCCTTTAATTCTTTGGGTCAGTTTGAGCTCCGTGATATTAAATGTCTTTTGTTCTGTTTAATCAGCACCACATATGGCTCAAGTTATCAGACAGGAAGTGAGGTGGTCTCTCAGCAGTGGTGTAGTCACCTCTAGGGGGCGCTATGATTGACACGTTAATAAAACGTCTTCTAACCTTTGACGATGTAACACTTTTTGATGAATCCTGAAGTAACAAATCTTTGATTTTCAAAACAGGAAGTCAGCCATTTTTAATTCCTTCTACACTTCATCTAACCTTTGTGAAATGTGAAAAAGTGCTTGGGCCCCTTAATCGCTGCTTACAGCTATTATTGTACTATAAAAATGAAAAATAAATCTTCAAGCTGGATGTGTAAACATTTGGTTGTGTGCACATTCAAAAATTAAAGTG
>NC_083483.1:1805455-1812955 GCF_030014155.1 Tachysurus vachellii | reverse complement strand
GCGAGTGAGAGAGAAGAGAGCGAGCGCGAGTGAGAGAGAAGAGAGCGAGCGCGAGTGAGCGAGAGAGTGAGCGCAAGCGAGGTGAGAGTGAGTGAGAGCGAGAAGAGAGCGAGAGCGAGAAGAGAGCGAGCGAGAGAATGACAGATTCTCTAACTTCTCCCTTTGGGCATTGCCTTGGTTTTAATTCTGTTCATTCACAGTTGCGTTATGCAAATGACATGATGGTAATATGATCCCATTTTAGTCTGTTTTTTAGACTTATTTAGAAAAATGCATCTATAATGTTATTGAAAATTCAAAGCACGACAGAAAACCTTTCTGTCACTGGTTTTGCCCGCTGGTGTTTAATCTCGGCTCGTGGTTTAATTGCTGCAATTCACCAAAACTTGTAACTCTGATTGTATGACTGTAAGAATCACAGACACCAATCAGGGAGGTTCCCTTAATGCCACGTGATGCCACTGACTTTACTCTGGACTTAATGCCCTTCCTCATAGAGCTCTATACAGAAGAACCAGTGTCCTTACCTGCAAATCTGCCCTCCATCATTTTTCCACACTTGTCTCCTCCGTTTTGTTTCCTCTTTTCATTTGAGACCCAAAAATTCTCGCTTACGAGTCAACGGCTCACATCTCGCAACCCAGTGGCAAGAATGCAAAGAACAACACTGGAGATGAAAGAGGGACTGATTTAAACACTCAAACCCTTCCCACATCCCCGAGCTTCTTTTTAGACGAGGCTCTTAAAAAGGTTATTTTACCTTTTGAAATGGCACGCTCTCATGATCTTATTCTTCCTTTCATGTTCAAACAGTGCAACCCCCACCCCACCCCACCCCACCCGTTTACCCTTTTCACTCTCTCGTCTCATCTCTCTTCACGCGTTTATCCGTCTTTTATTAGCCACCGCGCCCTTTCTCACAGCTTACCTGTGGCTCTGATTTAATAAGTTATTTACATGTCGTACGGCTCCGGGAACGGCGACTCTGCTAATTATTTTCAAGCTTCTTTCTAGTCCTTGTGAATCGTTTTAATAATAATAATAATAATAATAATAATAATAATAATAATAATAATAATTGTTCGTTTTCTGTGGCGTTAGAAAGGAGATCCGTTCGGTCAGACCCTGTCTCAGGAGGGCCGAGAGCACCTGGTCTATGAGATTCCTGTAAACGACTCGGGGTCAGCCGGACTCGGACTCAGCCTGAAGGGCAACAAATCCAGAGAGACCGGTGAGGACCTGGGCATCTTCATCAAGTCCATCATCCATGGAGGGGCTGCGTTCAAGGCAAGTCATATTTCCCTACTATCACCAATCTTTGCTTAAACAATAGAGACTGTTGCACAAAAACCTCGCAGGAGATCAACAGTTTCTGAAAAGTGTATGTTTTCATTTGAGTTGTTGTATCAAGTGCAAAAAATAAATAAATAAATAACCCAAATATACACAATAAATTGACTAAAATTCAGGAAAATTCGTGGAAACACCAAAGATTTATTTGTGGCACCTTTTTGTATGAGCGTGCATTCCATGGTATAAAGATCCACTACATTCACTTATGCTGATTATCATAAAAAAAAAAAAAAACCCCACATACGCCCAGCATCAGCCTCATTAATCCTAATTAATGTTTCAAAAGCTGCACTGATTAGCCGGAGGTGGCGAGGGACGTTTAGCAAAACGGCACCTTCTCTAGAGACGGCTCCTGAGAGAAAAGCTCTCGGCGACACGCGGCGTCTGCCTCGGCGTACGTGCGTTCGTTCTTTTCTCTATTTTCTCTCCGTTAACGTCTTCTTCAAACAGGTGAGCACCAGTGGTCACTGGTTAACGACCCTGCCTACAGGTCATTCATGAGCAGAAAACGCTCAGACAATGAGAGGTCTTTAGCAGCTCTGGTGGCTCTTAGCTGCTAATCTCTTTTGTGCTCAGCTCCTCCTCCTTGTCTGAGTTTTCTATTTCAAGAAGTGCAGCTGTGGATCCTAATCCAATTCACTCCCTCTCTGTCCTTTCACAGAGGAGTGTGCGCTTTGTTGACTCGGGGTTGAAGGAACGAATGCATTAATCTTTTAAGCATGTTTGCTAATCTGAATATCAATGTACCTGAAATCATATTCAGCAGATGTAACCTTTAGCTGTTCAGATTCATTAGCTTTATCCAATAGAACGGAATTCTTTTCTCTCTCTTCTCGTGTTTGGTATCGACTTGTCGTTATTTTCGACACTTTGGTATTCAAAAACATCTCAAATGTTATATTGATTAAAGAAAGTAGCGTCTCCACTAATCCGTCCTCTTCTTGCAACCAGGATGGGCGCCTGCAGGTGAACGACCAGCTTGTGGCTGTCAACGGCGAATCTCTTCTTGGCCGATCCAACAACGACGCCATGGAGACCCTGAGACGCTCTATGTCCATGGAAGGGAACCAGAGAGAAACCATCCAGTTAGTTATCTTCCGAGCCATGGAGCATTCCCCTGCCCAGGTATGCCCAGTCCCAATTGTTGGTCCTCATCTCCAGGTCCCATTGCACCCAGGTTACCTTGTTCAACATCACAGGATCTTAGCGTCTGAGCCCCAGCGACTTGTCCGTCGCTATCACCAGTATGGACACTACAAGCTCTCAGGTGGCCTCTGACATGTTAACACTTTTGTGTAAATTAGGTCCCTGTAATGGTCCGACCATGCCTGTCCTCACAAAACAATACTCCAAACAGGTTTAAGAGGTCTCTGTAAAACAAGTGCATTCACTCTTACCTCATAGATGTATTGTGTCTCTAAGGTCTTCATATTGCAGGTTTAAAAAGTACAGGACATCATATATCAGGTCCTGAAACTATATTTCTTTACACAACAATGTCCTCACAGTTCAGGCGGTCCTCATATATCAGGTCCCTACCATGTAGGGTCAAACTATTTCAGATCTCTGTATATTACGTCTTCAGGTCCCCACAATGTATCGCCTCAAAGAATAAAGTAATTAAATAAATTAGTAAATAAAGTAGTGGGGGCACGGTGGCTTAGTGGTTAGCATGTTCGCCTCACACCTCCAGGGTTGGGGGTTCGATTACCGCCTGCACCTTGTGTGTGTGGAGTTTTCATGTTCTCCCTGTGCCTCGGGGGTTTCCTCCGGGTACTCCGGTTTCCTCCCCCGGTCCAAAGACATGCATGGTAGGTTGATTGGCATCTCTGGAAAATTGTCCGTAGTGTGTGATTGTGTGAGTGAATGAGAGTGTGTGTGTGTGTGCGCCCTGTGATGGGTTGGCACTCCGTCCAGGGTGTATCCTGCCTTGATGCCCGATGACACCTGAGATAGGCACAGGCTCCCTGTGACCCGAGGTAGTTCGGATAAGCGGTAGAAGGTGATTGAGTGAGTGAGAGTAAATAAAGTAATGACAGAGCTTTCTAGAGGTCTCTGGATATATTAGCTCCCCACATTGCAGGTCTAGGATTAAAGGTCCTCACACTGTGTTTCCTGATAGATTCTGGTCCCTATAAATCAGGTCCATGTCCTCTGTATATCAGGTCCCAACATCAGGTCCTCAACTCATCAGGTCCTTACAGTAATGTGAGATTTTGTTCTTTTACCACAATGTAGCAAAAGGACAGATGTCTGATTTTTTGTGAATTTGAGATTTTTTTGTGAATTTTTTTTTTTAACGTGTGAATGCTGTACAATTTTGTATTGCTCTTTGGTCTGCATCTAATACTGTTGTTTCCTGTTTTTTCTGACTTCGATTCCGTTTTCTGTACTAATAATTCTATTCAATTCTGATTTTGCTATGTCTTATTTTTATGTCTTATTTCTGCTTTTTTTTTCCCCCAATTTCTTAAACACTTTGCTGTACTTCTTTCCTGCTTGTACCTGTTTCTGTTTGTTCAATAAAAACTCTGAAATCTCTGCATGCTCATTCCTTGCTTTTTCCTTCTTTCCTTTTTCTACATTCTATAACCTTTCACACCATGTGACTATAAAGTGTTACTGAAGGCAGTTATCTCAATTTTATTTACGAATTTTTGGTAAGTTTGTGATGAAAAAACTTTTAAGTGTGAACAAACAACCTGAACCCTTACTTACTCGACTCACTTCTGCCTAATAGGCCTGAGATTGCAACGACTCCTCCTCTGCTCTGATTGGCTCAGATAGGTATCATGCGTAAATTTGGGGGTGTGATACTTGTTCGTGCTTTTGAGCTTATGTACGATGTACGTGTACAAATTTCTGCCAATTCCATCCCGTCACCCCTGACGTAGCGCTGCCTGGATTGTCCAGCAGTTCTGGAACATTCCTGATACAGTACATTTATACTGTACACACAGTATATTTTTTTCCTGGGCGCTGTCGCTTTAAGCCATAACTTAAAGACTCGAGTGTACTTTTGTCCAATGTCAAGTCCGTGAGCAGATATGTAGCTTTTCATTTGTGTCCAGTGAAAACAAATGGTTATTGACTCCACCTCGAGTTCAGCAGTCTGAGTTTGTCTTGAAAGAGACGAGCACCATGGGAGGGCATTAGCCTATCACCTGCCCCATCTACTCTGAGATGGATGGTGATTGGTTGCAGCCTCGAACAGCTCCTCGATAAAATGTGTCTGCTTGATGCGTTCACTATTAATCCCATGCATGCAGGCTGATCGATATGCCATTAATCATGGCGAGAAAGTAGTGAGATAAGGGAATGAGCGGGAGTCAAAGAAACGCTAGCCAGGTTTGTGAAGTGAACCCGACGACGCCCTCTGTCTCATTGAAATTTCATTCATGGCTTTCGCGTTCCGATTTGTATAATGAAAGCGTAGGCACCAAATTGAAATGAAACTTTACCAGACTGTGAAAAGTTGCCAATGGACAGGATAAATAAACAATTTCTGCCCTACGTACTACGTCCATTACGGCTTTGTTAAATTTCAACACCGACACCCGGTTGTGGGAGTGGCTACGTTACGATCTCCGTCTCAGTCCCTTTTTTTCTCAATGGTTCTCAAATAGTTAATCGGATTACACCACGGGTTCTTTGGATAAAAAGCAGCCATGGAGATTTAATGAAAGCATGCCTTGGGCTGGCCTGGGGGAATCTAACCTCATGTCACCCCTACTCCTGCCTCACAGGTCCAGGAAGGCAGAACAGGCCCGAGTCTGGGGTCTCATTTGGAGTCTTCTTTTGTTGGTCCTTTGTTGGTTCTTTGTCATCTGCCACAAAAGTCTAATTAAGACACAAAGCTTTTGAAGGCGTCAGGGGGGCGTGTCTACGTGCTGGTAGCGCTCTGCAGGAACAGTCATTAATACTAGGAGGAGAAGAGTTGATAGAGAGAAGATGACGGCTGTATAATATTTAGGCTGGATAACGTGCGGAATAGCCAACCGGATACCCTGCTTCTGATTGCCTTCTGCCTCCCGTCAACCCTGATGCTTCCCTGCATGGGGGCAGTGGCGTGTGAGAGAAAGAGCGAACATTGTGCTCCCTTCCGTCAGCACAATGATCAGAGCAAACGCCTAAGACAGGACAGGAAAGAGCAAGCATCCACATCCATCGATCTCCATAGAAACGCTTCTGTTTCTTTCTCTTTTTTTCCCTCTCTCTGTCATGCACGAGAAAGAGAGATATGAAAAGCACGACAGTTTTAAAGAGCCATCATCTGTGCTAATGATATCCCTCCACCTGAGAATCATCCCTCTTTGCCGTCTCGATCGTCCTTTGTCTCGGTGTCTTGCGCGTGTGCGTTCAAGACGACTTTGATATGGTTATGTCCGTTCAGCTGAGTCTGTGCGCCTGAGGGCTGATAAAGTGTGTGTGTGTGTGTGTGTGTGTGTGTGGTGGTGTTGTAATAGTAATAGTAGTACTAGTATGACAGAGCTGGTGCTGTATTAAAGGCATTGAAGCTCTGTCCTGCTGCGTGTCCTGCTCCTGACAGCTGCACGTCCTCGTAAAGAGACATCAGCGAACCACCAGCACGCAGCTAGTGCCGTCTGACAAGCCGTGTAGCCGGGATCGGATCGAGTCGCTACTTTTACCGTCTGCCTTTTTCAAACATCCTGGTGGTGTTTTTGGTGAATTGTTTCAAAAGAAGCATACGGTCGAGTTTGAACAGACCGCGAGGGCGATCAACCAGAGTGAGTGAAAAGTGCTGACAGTTGCACCTTGACTCATGACAGAGGAAGGCATGTGTGCCTCAGTGCCTGCCAAAATGAACTGCTCGGATGACTGGCAGTTCGTCCGCATGCTCTAAGTTCATAGGAAGGGGCTTTCCGCAGTCCCTTCTCCAGAGATCACAGGTTACACTCTACCATATGCTACGCTTACGCTGCAAAGTGTCGCTTGGTATCGTGTGTCCGTATCGGAGCAGATATAAGAACGCTTTTAAGTAAGCATTGTTTCGGGAATCTGTATCACCGGAACTAGACAAGCACTCAGATGGTGTGTTTTATGCTCCTGATGGAATAAATGGATTCTACGGTTAGAGCTCAATCTACCTGTTCATTTGAATGGATTCTGGCTCACGGGACATGCAGCAAAACAGCAGCCGCCAAGAGACTGGCACGAGAACCCAGTACCGAAATGTTCAGCAGCCGTCCGAGCCGTATGCCGTCTGTGCTGGAGAGTTAGCTGGCACGCTCGGTGTCCACTACTCGTCCAAAAAAAAAAAAAAAGTAGTTAGCATTAGCATTTTCTGTAAAAGCTGATGTGAAAGCAGTAAATTCTGTGTAAATAAGATATTTGGGTTATGGCTGGAATCTCAGTGGAACAGGTTTCAAGGTTTTCTGGCAGTGCTTCACTCCACTTATGGAGTTTTGGTGGCTGGAACTTTAATTTTAGCAGCAGAACTCGCTGTCCCTGTGTTTCACCTGTGTGTGAAATCTCCAGCCTTTCCTGTTTGGGAAGTCTAGAGTCTTGCTGACAGAAGCAAGGGACTACATTCTCTCTCTCTCTCTCTCTCTCTCTCTCTCTCTCTCTCTCTCTCTCTCTCACTATTCAGTAGTTTTATCTCTGCTGGCTCCACATACCAGAAATTCAACCCGAGGCATTTATTCTCCTTCCAGAAAAGTTCTGTTCTTTCCTAGGTCCAAATTTACAAGCTAGCCAGATGAAACGCGGTCGAGGTTTATTCTTTAGAGACGTTCGATCTATTCATTAGGATGGATGGATGAAAAAGGACGGATAGATCGTACTGTATATGCGGATGAAAAGAAAAGTGAGCGATGTTTACAGGATGGGATGGAGGACTCAGACAAACTGAATGGAAGGAAGGAGTGAAGCGGATGAATTTAAGATGATGAGTGTAAAGTAGGTAGATAGATGAGGGGAAAAATTGGATGGGATGGAAGAAGAAAAAGATGGATAGATAAAGGAATGAATGGAATGGGGCAAAAGAGGATGGATGGATGAATTTTGGCAGTAGAAAATCGTGGATGGTTGGATTTACAGGATTTAGATGCGTTTCGGGAACGGATGGGTGGGTGGACGCTCATGTACTCATCCAACCTGGAAGGATGGATTAAGCGATGGACAGAT